>NW_020203709.1:4838-7063 GCF_001531365.2 Cynara cardunculus var. scolymus | reverse complement strand
TTGAACAGGATTACATGAAATAGCAATAGCACTTTTGGAATCACATTAAATTGGAATTTTATAGAAATAAAACTCATAGTCTCTGAGCTGTGTCGGCATCCATAGCACTTGAGAACAGCAGCTTGCAGTAGCTATATATTCTGCTTTGGCAGTGGAAATGGAAACGCAGTTCTGTTTCTTTGATGCGCAGTTGACTAGCTTGTCTCCCAAAAACTGTAGATGTCCTGTTGTACTTTTCCTGTCCAACATACAGTCTGCATAATCTGTATCTGAATAAGCTGTCAGTTCAAAACCAGTACCCTTGGGATACCAGAGTCCAAGATTAGCAGTCCCTTTAAGATAACGGAAAATGCGCTCAACGACACTTAGATGGGACTCCTTTGGATTAGACTGATATCCGACACAAAGATGTGTTGAAAAGATTATATCAGGTCTACAAGACGTCAAATACATCAAAGAACCTATCATACCTCGATATGTTTTCTAATCAACAGCTTTTCCAGAAGGATCAACATGGATCTTCGTTCCATGAGCCATATGTGTTTTGATAGATAAACAATTTTCCATAATAAATTTCTTCAGGATATATAAAATATATTTAGTTTGACAAATAAAGATACCCGAAGACAATTGTTTAATTYGAAGACCTAAAAAGAAGTTCATCTCACCCGTCATACTCATTTTAAAATGTGAAACCATTAAGGCAGAAAAGTTTTTACAGTATTTGGGGTTTGTAGATCCAAATATTATGTCGTYTACATAAAYTTGTATCAAAATAATATCATACTTTTCCTTTTTAATGAAAAGAGTTGTGTCAATATTACCTTTCGAGAAACCTGATTTTACCAAAAACTCTGATAAGATATCATACCAGCTCTCGGAGCTTGTTTAAGGCCGTAAAGTGCTTGATCAAGTATGTAGACATGATCCGGCTTTGACTGATCCACAAAACCCTCCGGTTGTGAGACATAGACTTCCTCTTTGAGAAGTCCATATAAAAATGTTGTCTTAACATCCATCTGGTACACCGTGAAGCTTTTGTGTGCCGCGTACGCCAAAAACATTCTTATTGCTTCAATCCTTGCAACCGGGGCCAATGTTTCATCATTGTCAACGCCTTCTTATTGATTATATCCTTTAGCAATGAGCCGAGCCTTATTTCTGACCACAACACCATCTTCATCCTTTTTATTTTTGAATACCCATTTAGTACCGATAATCGTCTTATTATTGGGACGAGGTACCAATCTCCAGACTTTGAGTGCTTCGAACTGGTTCAGCTCTTCTTGCATTGCTAATATCCAATCCGGATCAGCTAAGGCTTCAGAAACCTTAGTCAGCTCAATAATCTAAAAAACATGGAATAAAGACACTTATTAGCAGTCGCGGACCGTGTACGGATAGGTGCTGATGGATCACCAATTACTTGATGAATTGGATGATCTCGGGTCCACTTCTTGCTATGAGGTAAAGGAGTGTAAGAACTTTGATCTTAATTTTGATCAGTATAAGAACTTGAGGAGTTTATAGGAGCAGGTTCAGGTGAAGGTTCAATAATAGGAAMTAGTATAGGTTGAACATCTGATTGAGGTGGATTATTATTAATTTGTTCAGCTAACACCTCTTGCTCTTCAGAAGTTTCACCCTCTTCACACTGAACATGATTGTTTAGATTCTCCATTTCTATTTCTTCATCGACTTCTTCTGTTTCCTCTTCTGTTTCAATTACAGGCACATCAGGAGATAGACCCGATAAATGTTGTTCAGTTGAATTTTCCCTGATCAAAACAATAGACTGATTAGATTTATTATCAAAATATTTATCATAAAAATGTTCAAACAAGAAATCTAAATCAACTTTATCAGAGTTAGAAGTTTCAGGTCGATCAGCTTTCCGCAAAGTGTTAATTATAAGACTGGGTCCTGAACTGAATTATTCAGAAGCCATATCAATGACTTCATCAAAAGATACATTCACGCTTTCATTGATGATTTTGGTCTGTTTATTGTAGACCCTGTATGCAGCGGATGTCTTCGAGTATCCAACAAAAACTGTTTCATCAGCTTTAGCAGCGAACTTCCCTCTGTCCTCTTGTGAGTCCAAATTCACTGATCAGTCTTCATTATATCTTCAACAAATTAACCACAACTCCCCCTTCATTGGTGTATCATTGAAATGATATTCTGATCAGCATAAATTTGACACACCTGCAAAATCAGATCAA
>NW_020203709.1:2341-3748 GCF_001531365.2 Cynara cardunculus var. scolymus | reverse complement strand
CTTCAGATGGTTTGTTTAGGAAGATGGTTTGATCAGTTTGTCCGCATTTGTATAAGATTTCTTCTTTTTCCTTCAGAATTTGATTGTACTTAATTATTTTCAAATCAAGCTTACTTATTTTGGAAATATGTTCGTCATTAACTAAAACTAATGATTTATATTTTTTCTTTAATTCAGATAACTCGGAGTTTAAAGCATTGAATTTTTCTTCAGAAATTTTGGATGCAGATTGCAAAGATTTAATCAAACTCAAATGACCAGCATTTTCTAGATAAACTTGAATACTTCTTTCTCTTAGCGTTTTTTTGTTGATCTTCAAGATTATTTGAACGCTCTTTTTTCTGATTTTAATGCTTGCTGGTAATTTTGAGTATGGATTTTCATCTTATTAATCTGTTTAATACATGGTTGATGAATTATCTCATCATTCATCTGAGAATCTTTCTCCTTATAACTCTCGATGTTYTTTTCCAGCTCAGCAATCTTAGCTCTCAACTCCTTTATGATATCTGCCATTAGAAACAAATTGATCAGTTAAGGATCTATGCACTGAAATCAGATAAAAGAAATATAAACAGTTAAGCTCAAAAGGAATATAAAATCACAAACACTGAAAACACACACAAAAACAGATATACAATGATCCAAAAAGAAAATCTAAACACAAACAAACTAAGAAACTAAAAATAGTTCAAAACAATAATCCAAGTCCAAAAACTCTAATTCTAAGTCCAAAAACAAACAATATCAACTCTTTACAATACAGATATTACACTTTTTTTAAAAAAAATGATTTATCTGCTCTCTGAAGTGTATCTAACAATCCACGTGTATGCTCCGCTTATCAGTTACTTCACACGAGCAGCGGTGACTTGTTCTGGTATGCTTCAAATCCAAAACTGTTGTCAAGACCTGTGGAGCTGTGGAGCTGCTGTTTAGTCCTACACACTGCTGTTTCAAACCTGTTGTTAGTTGTTCACACCTTGCTGTTTACTATTTTCCAAACAAAAAACAATCACAAAATCAATGCTAAACCAATGCAAAACCAATGCTAGCTGCTGTTTTAAAATGTTGTTTGCTACTGCTTGCTTAACACTGCACACAACACACTTGTTTCTGTTGTTTCTTTCTTCTTTATGCTTGTTACTACACACTGCTGTTACCAACACAGCACAGCACAACAAACAACACAATAAACACAAAAGCTACTAGTCTTAACAGTCTATGACATCAAACCGATCAAACCTGCTGTTGTTTTACAAAACCTGTTGCAAAGCTGTTGCTGTCAAGATGAACTTGAACCCAAAATTAGTATGAGTAAAAGTTAACAGCAATGAACCAAAATACAGTAAAATAATGCACTCAAAACAGCTTGTTGGTCCCAAAGGGTCTACAAGAATACTAAAC
>NW_020203709.1:0-440 GCF_001531365.2 Cynara cardunculus var. scolymus | reverse complement strand
CATGTTCAGAATTTACAGAAATGTAAATACAGTCAATGAAAGCAGATATAGAAAGGATTTACAAGGAAAAGTGGATTGTTGATACAAAGAGACTTATTCTAACATACTTAGATCTATGYACTMWGRTACATCYTCACCAAGTTGTCTTCGACGAAGGAGCTCTCTTCGAATCTTCAGATCTATGACTTTTCCAGGTATACTGTCTTCTATCCATTGCAAGAGATACATCAAGTGTTCCATTGGACAGAGAGGCAGTTCTAACATTCTCTGAAATCTGACTTCACCTTCATAGTCAAGGAATATACCTCCTAACTCAGGTTTGAAATGCACAGTGTTGGNKGTAAAGGGACCCTTAACTGGCAAGTCAAGATTCAGCATAGAAATGTCAATACTCATGTGACCCTTCAGGACTTCATCCAAGGAGAACTTTGTTTCATGTT
>NW_020203708.1:16079-17253 GCF_001531365.2 Cynara cardunculus var. scolymus | reverse complement strand
GTTTAGGTAATAAAGGTGTAAGCTTATAAGAAGGCCCAGAACATATCACAGAGGCTCTGTTACCCTTAGGCCTCTGACAGAACTCTCTTAATAGTTCTTATCTATTGATATGGTGCGCGTGGTTCTGTGGATAAGGGTTTGAATATACACGCGCGTGTCAGAAAAGGGGGCGCACGTCATCAATCGCACGTCTTCCCAACACGGCGTGTCATACCTTTTTAAGCCGTTTCAACCCTAAACCACTCATCACGACCTTTCATCAATAAAATGGTTCATTTTAAATCCCTCCCTATAAATACCTCTTTCCCTCCAAATCAAAAACCTTTACCACTCTCAAACACTCCGGCGAACCTGCAACTAAGAATTTCTCAAGCATTCAACCTGCAAAATGTCTTCTTCATCCGCATCTGCACAATCCGTCAACGTTTCGAGCGACAACGAAGTTACCCAGGCTCAAGCGTTGACTTCCCATGCCCTATCCTTCGTTCAAAACAAATACGAGAAGGTCGTCCTCGTTAAAAAACCAAATAACTACTTCTTCGTCCCATCTGCAATAGGTTTTCTCGAATTCACTTATCCTTTGCTTGAAATTCTAAGAAATCACCCACTTTTGTTTGCCCTATCTGCTACCAAACCAACCCCAGAAGCATACGTAACACAATTTCTACTCAGTTCTTACATTACAACCCCTGACAATTCTGGATTAACAATTGTTGGATACGCCTCACACCCCGTCAATAAATCTCTGGTTCCCTTAGAACTGAATGTGGACATTTTAAGGAATGCCCTGCATTTGCCCACATTGGAGGAACTTAATTTGAATGCCTATGCTGCGACCCCCACTGACGAGGAATTAATTCAATTCCTGGAATTTCACTCCTATGTGACCCCTATCGTCAAAAGAACTCAATTCAAGCGCAAAGGACTGCCCCCTGTCTGGAACACCATGTTTTTTATTGTCAACTGTTGCTTGACAGGGAAGGTGGGTAGTCTCGACCAGACCTCACACGCCATGATGTCCATCGTGTACGAAATCTACTTCAACCTTCCTCTGGATTATGCGCAGGTAATATTCGAAGATATGGTCGGGTTAATCAAGAAGAAATGCGCGAGTCAAAGGGGCGAAAAATCAAAGGTCAAAGCACAAAAGAAGGCCAAGGAGGACATGAACCAA
>NW_020203708.1:12982-15127 GCF_001531365.2 Cynara cardunculus var. scolymus | reverse complement strand
GCCCTCTGTCCCCACTAGATCACTCTGCCATGCTAGGCCCTGAACCTACAAGGCATGGTATCTACAGAACACCAGTAGGCTCTCCTCTGGGAGAAGTTCGAGGATCTGGTGGAAGTCCCCGACCAGACTACGCAATACCAGTCGCTGAGGGCGCCTCACGCTCTGAGGCTACTAAATCACCATGTGTTGGTGGTTTAGGTACCCACGATACATATGTGACAAAGGGGGAGCTTCAAACCTTTGCCACATAAGTATTCAAAAAGATAGACGAGTTGAAAATCTTGTTTATCTCCCGTTCATTGGCAGAAGATCTTTCACCAATAACAGAGGCTCTGAAGGAGTTGAGCTCAACCACAGCAGAACTCAAGTCTACACTTTCAACCCTTCAGAGCTCTGTCCTACRGAAGGATGATCTCACARAGGMATTCAAAGCTCTAAGCCTCAACCCCTCCTCCATCTAGACCTTGAAGACAGAACTTTCAGAAATGGCCACCCAATTCTCTGCCGACTTCATCTCTGCAGGCTACACAGATTACTCCTCTCTCAAAGACGAAATCAAGCAGATGTTTTCCTCTGCGGTGACTTACGGTATTGATACAAAGTCCTCAAGGGCCAACATCAATCACCTAGCTACCCGCAGAGAGATTGATGCTATGGTTGAAGCTCTGGGTAATCTCGTGTGCAAGCATACATACCGTCTTCTCAAAGAGGCTTGTGCCTCCAATACAGCGATCAGAGACTGCACTTCACAGCTCGTGAAAGAGGGTGACCTCCTTAGAAGCGAAATCTACAGAAGCGTCTCCAAACTGAAGTGGTCGACAGAGATTGACATTAATCATGCCTCAGAGCTTGCAAATGAGGCAATTAAGAAGATGAAGAAGGTGGCCACCAAAATATTGCAAGAAGGTGATGATCATGATCGTCATGAGTGGGAGAAGAAGGATGAGAAGAAAGCACCAGAGCCAAAGAAGACCCCTGCCAGAGGCGTCAAGATTGTGGACTCTACAGCTGCCTTGTTCTCAAAAGGCAAGGAAAAGGATCCAGAGCCTAAAAGCAAAGGTAAAGGCAAAGCTGTAGAGTCACCACAGAAGGGGTCGTTGTCTAGCACAGAGACTCCACAGGCTATTAATGAAGAGGAATACAGAGAGGATCCACCGCTCCTCGAAGCTTTAAAGGCATCCCTGGCAGAGGCTCTAGCAAAGAAGGGCAGAGGCCCCATCCCTCACAGAGCAGGAGAAGGCTCTTCATCACAACTCCCACCAGTCCAAGAAACGTCCACGGGTATGTTTGATGCTCTGCAAGGAAATGTCAAACCTATCCTTGCAGAGGGGTCAACCCAGTGGCCAATTCTGCAAGAAGAAGAAGCCAAGGTGCAAGAGTCCACCACGGTAGGAAGGCTGTCTGAAATATTCGAATCTATGAGCAAGATTCCAATGCCAAAAGTCAGAACAGAACCCGTTACTACTTTTGAAGAAATTCAAGTGTGGAGGTACTCTGCAGTAGACACAGAGCCTCCCTATGATCCAGAGCTCACAGGGATCCCTTCTGCCACCGCCAAGTTCCAGTTCTCTAAGCTCACAAGGCCTCGTGAGGAAGTCTTCTCATAGCACATGATCACTTCCCTAGAGGCAATTTCTCCAAGGACTATGCTAAAGAAGAAGGTGCTCTATGCTCAGTATGTAGTAAGGAGGGAAGATGGCAACCTTTATACATTCACAGACGCTGACCTCCATAACCTCTGCGTGTTTGATGTTATCTACATGCACAAAATTCTCAACATCTACATGGAGAGGAGGTCAAGCTACTCAATATCGCTCAGAAGGCTGCTTAAGGTCATGCGCACACAAGTAAGATATTACAGCCAGAAAGACTTCAAGCTCGTCGTAAGGTTAGTTCAAAAAGATCTAAAGATCTCCCGTCCTTATAGCAGGCCTAGTTGGATACTTAGGTATCATCCAAACTGCATTATACACAACCCAACTTTTGGGTTTGTGTATTTGGATAAGGATGAAATCCTAAGGTTCTATGATCCAACAGAATCACACAAGTACTCAACAGGGACGCTAGAATGGATTTTCAGAAGAGCAGCGGCAGAAGTGGACAGAGGACATCTAAGGATGAGCGAAGTGTCTCGCATCTTGGAGG
>NW_020203708.1:10211-10693 GCF_001531365.2 Cynara cardunculus var. scolymus | reverse complement strand
TTTTTGGTTTTAATCTTTTTATAATAAACATCCTCGGAAACAGGTTTGTGATGAAAATTATTTGTAAAATCTAAAGGTAAATCAGAATCCTCAGTCATATTGTTTTTAAAAATAAAATCTTCATGACTAGGTAAAATATTTGTAGTTTTAAACTTATCAACGTCATCATCTAAACAAGCATCTGAATTTAAAATATTTGAAAAATTAATTTCTTCATTAAATGCATTTATTTCTTTTGAGTCATTAGCTTCACATAAATATTTGTTGCACGAGAAATACTCAGACTCAGCTTGTTCCGTTTTCTTGATAAAATTTTCTAAAGATTCAATTTTATTTAAAAATTCTTGTTTTTGGTTATCAAATGAAAGCATTTCTTCGTTTAAAGTCTTTTCCAGCTGAGCCACTTGTTTTTCTAAAATAAGAGTAGAAATATAAGGTTTAGGCTCTACCGGTTTTGCTTCAAGCTCTGCTTTTGAATAACT
>NW_020203708.1:2504-9696 GCF_001531365.2 Cynara cardunculus var. scolymus | reverse complement strand
CATTTTCAATATATACTTTGGTATATCTTTCTTTTAGCGTTTTTAATTGATCTTCAAAATTATTTGAACGCAATTTTTCTGATTTTAACTCTTGTTGGAAGGTTTGAATTTGGAGTGTCATCTTTTTCATCTGATTGATGCATGATTGATGTAATACTTCATTATTCATCAACTCTTTCTCCTTATAACTCTCGATGTTCTTTTCCAGCTCAGCAATCTTAGCTCTCAACTCCTTTATGATATTTGCCATTAGAGAAAAAAAAAAGATCAGTTAAAGGATCTATGCAGTGAAATCAGTTAAAAGAAACAAGAACAGTTTAAGCTCAAAAAGAATAGAAAAACACAAAAACTGATGAGAATTAAGAAAATCAACGAAAAACTGTCAAATATCAGTAAAACAGTCAAAACTGTTGAAAAACAGTCAAAGACAGTTAAAACTAATGAAAAACAGTTTACGTGACACAGAACAGTTCAAAGATTCTCAAACATTTAAAACACACACAAAACAGATAAACGATGATCCAAAAATAAAATCTAAACAAAATTAAAAAAAACACGAACAATTAGAAACCTAAAAATTAAAACTGTCCAAGTCCAAATTACACAAAACAGTTCAAGTACATATGACCCAAAACAGAATCCCTTGATATGATTACAAGCAGTTACAATCCTTGATTCACAACCAAAGGGTATATGTGCAGCTTCCTCTAGCAGTCTCTGATTGTGCTTCGTCCTGAATGACAGCAACACTTGGAWATKGAGAAGCTGGTAACARATTCTGTGTGATTAAGTCTTGAACCAAAACAATCTGTTGTGAATTACTTAAACAGCCAAGTCAAATTCTTAAATCGTTCAAACCTGATGAGCAATTAAGAATCCAGATGGTGAAATGAATTGAACAAATTGATATCCGGTCAAAGAGATTGAGCAAAAAATTGAGCGGTTTAATAAACCGGACACTTATCCGGACACTAGTCCGCTCAAGGAAAACTCAAAATCCGCTCAAGATGTGTGCGGATAACTTCTCCGCTCATGCAAAGAATCAATCTATTACTTATCCGGACACTTTTCCGGTCAAGAGATGATCGGTTTATATGAACACCGGTCAAGAGGTGATCGGTTTAGGAATAAACCGCTCAAAGACTTACCTGTGATTTGTGCGAATCCGGACAATTATCCGGTCAAGATTTCTACGGTTTAGCTCCTTAATCCGCTGAAATGGTGTGCGGTTTAACTTAAACCGCTCAAGAATTCTATTAATTCTCTCAAGTATCCGCTCAGGTTCTGATCGGTTTAAACTTGTCCGCTCAAGAATCCGCTGTAATGATGTGCGGTTTAGCTTAAACCGCTCAAGTCTTCTATGAATCCGCTCAAGTAACCCGATGAAGCTGTGTGCGGTTTAGACTTGGATTAGAAACCGATTGATACTATGAAACAAACCGGAGAACAATCCGATCAAGGCTTCTGCGGTGTAATCTCTTCTCCAGTTAAGCTTTTGTATGACTCCTTCGATTTAGGATTTGTACGGTTTAACAAAAAATTAAGAGAACTAAAAATTAAAACCAGATCAAAAACTATCAAAAACAGAAAAACTTTTTAAAAAAAATGAATCAAAAACACTGGTTTTAAAAAAAAAATTCAAGAACACGAAAAAATTAAAAACACAAAAACCGATTTAAATCTTGATATGTAACAATCAAATGACAAAAGTTTATGAATAACAAAGATTCACAATTAAATTCCGAGCATTTTGATCCTGTTTTTAACACAAAACATAAGATTTTACGAAAAAATCGGATCAAAATCTAAAAAAATAAAGAACACGAAGAACAAAAAAATTCAGAAAATAAAATCTTCACTTATCTCTGATTTCTTCATCTGATTTCTTGCAAACATGCTTTGATACCAATTGTTTGTCCCTAAATTCACTGATCAATCTTCATTTTATCTTCATAATCATGGCAGATCTGGATTTATCTTCAAGAACACCAAGAACAATATTGAGAGAGAAAGTCAATGCACTAAATCTGGTCAAACTTTATTACGTATCTTCAATCTTACGAATGAGCTCTATCTTTATCAAATTACAAAGACAAGCTACGACTTATATGGTCAAACAACTAATACAAGTCAAAGTCAAACCTGTCTAATAAAAGTCAAACACGATGACTTTTTACAATTATAGACAATATTTAACTTTCAAGACGAATACAATTAATACTGATTTTCAGTCTTAACAACCTTTATTCCTTCTTGGTTCACCACACGACCGAGGAATTGCACTTCTCGTAGCCATAACTCACACTTGGAGAGTTTCGCTTACAGTTTTTCCTGTTTTAGTAGATCTAAAACAACCCGTAAGTGTTCCTCATGCTCCTCCTTGGTACGTGAATATACAAGAACGTCGTCTATAAAAAAGATGACAAACTTATCCAAGTATGGTTTGCAGAATCTGTTTATCAAGTCCATGAACATTGCAGGTGCATTGGTCATTCCGAATGGCATGACCAAAAATTCATAATGCCCATACCTCGTCCTAAAGGCATTCTTGGATACATCTTCATCCTTTACCCTCAGTTGGTGATACCCCAACCGTAGATCAATCTTCGAGAAGTAACTTGCACCCTGAAGTTGATCAAAGAGGTCATCAATTCTCGGAAGCGGATATCTATTCTTGAAAGTCACCTTGTTGAGCTCCTGGTAGTCAATGCACATTCGCATTGTACCATCCTTCTTTTTGACAAACAGCACTGGAGCTCCCCAATGTGATATACTAGGGCGTATGAAACCCTTGTCCAATAGATCTTGCAACTGCGTCATCAATTCTTTCATCTCTGATGGTGCAAGTCGGTAAGGTGCGCGGGAAATAGGTGCAGTTCCAGGAACCAGATCAACCTGAAACTCCACCTGTCTTTCTGGCGGAAGACTGGTCAGGTCATCTGGGAAGACTTCTGGGAAGTCTCTTACCACCTTAATATCTTCCATCGCACTCTTTTCCTTCTTAGCGTTGATCACATATGCTAAATAGCTTTGGCATCCTTTCTTTATACATCGTCTTGCCTTGAGTAGAGAGATCATGCTAGCCTTCTTATCCCTTCTATCTCCATAGATTATTAATCTCCCACTACCCAGTACCTCAATCTGGATTATCTTCTTATTACACAGGATTCTAGCTTGGTTTTCAGCTAACCAGTCCATCCCGATTATTATATCAAACTCCCCTACTGTCATAGGGAGCAGCTTAAGTGAAATAGAGCTACCATCTACCTTTATAATACAATCATCATATTCTTCTTTAATCACTACCCTGTTGTCATCAACAGTTTCTACTTCTAATGCTGAACTTAGAGGCTTAGCTACTCTTTTCAAGTTGTGGCAGAAAGTAGTGGATACAAGTGATTTATTCGCGCCAGAATCGAACAAAACTTTTGCATGTACAGAATTAACAGGGAAGGTACCTGTTACCACATCCGGGGTTTCCTCAGCCTTGGCTGCAGTCATTTGGAACACCCTCCCTTTTGGTCTTGGTGCTTTTGGTCGTCGTTCCTCTCCTTTCCCACCTCTGCTTCCTCCTTGAATGGCCGTAACATCCTACTTATTTTACGGACAGTCTGCTTGCACATGATTGGGTGACTTACAGATGCAGCATAATCTCTCTCTTCGTTCCATTCTGCAGTCTTGGGACAAGTGTCCAGCCTTCCCACACCGGTAGCAGACCTTGGGCTTAACCAGGCATTCTCCTCTATGCACAAGGTTGCATTTAGGATATGGTTTGCCCGATTTTCCTTGCCATACCTTTCTTTCTGAGTTCCCAACTTTTTGTCTTCGGGCTTCGTTGTTTGAACCCTCCGATTTCCTCTTCAGCTGGCCCCGCTCGGATTCTTGGCGGACCATTTTCTTTTCTCTAACTTTGGCTGCATTCACAGCCTCTTGGAAAGTAGTTGGTTTCATGGTGAGGACAAACTCCCTGATGGATGCTTTCAATCCCCACATGAAACGCTCTACCCGTCTCTCCTCAGTAGAGACATAATGCTCTGTGAATCTAGACTTCTTTGTGAAGCTGGTCGTATACTCTCTGACCATTAAACTTCCTTGTTCTAACCTCAAGAATTCTTCTTCCAACTGTTTTATAGCAGTTCTTGGGCAGAACTTCTCGTTGAACAACACCTTGAACTCATCCTATGACATCCTTGCTACAGCCTCTTCGCCCCTTAGGTTGGTAATTATTTCCCACCAGAATTGGGCTTCAGACTTCATCATGGAAGCAACATAAGTCACCTTGTCTTCCTCTGCACATTTGCTAACTTTGAAGGCCATCTCTGTCTCCTTTATCCATCTCAGGGCCGTAACTAGATTTGGCTCACCCTGAAATGGTTGGGGTTTGCAAGCTAAGAAAGTTTTGTAGCTACAACCCCTCTGTCCCGTGCTAGTGTTGACATGACTATTAGCTCTTGACCTTTTTCTATGGTCCTCTCTATGGTTGATGTTGCTAACCACTTCTCTTACCATGCTAGCTTCCCTAGCCTCTTCATTCCTCTGCTCTGCCTCTCTTACTTGTGCGATAACAGCAGGCAGAGTAGCTTCTAGAGCTCTAGACACCTCTTGAGCTATGAGGTCCACAGGGGTGGTGGTCGCTGCCCGTGTGCGACCTCTGCCTCTGCCTCTACCCGATGCAGAGCCCTCTTGTACCGAGGGCTCTGGCTCGCTTTGTCTTGTTTGCGATCTTCCTTTGCCTTGTCCTTTGCCTCTAGTGCTCACGGTCCTCGTGGCCGCAGCAGAGGCTGGTATCACCCCTGGTACCGCAGGGGTAGCCCCGACCAGAGGTGTTTCCTCTGCATTGGGAGCGACCGATAGAGTCCTTCTCGATCGTTGAGACTTCCTTCTTTCTTAACTATATGCATATAAGAGATTATAAATAACTATTCTTATACACAACTTAGCATTCCACAACCATTCAACAAGATTTAAACACTAACATAAGTTTATTTCATTCCATAATCATGTCAATCGGCTCATACTTAACAAGTTTAAACTAAATAAAAGAAAACACCGAGATATCCCAGCTCTAGGCTGCCAACTTATTGCAATAAAACTTAGCAACACACAGTTCATATGCTAACTATTTTCTCCTCATCCTCTTACTCATGACATATCCATAGGGTAGTTTGTGATTCTCACAAACTCCTCATAAGGGCTCTCTGGGTGATACCTCCATACAAAGCTCAAGTTTGGGCCTTGGTGAAACTGTCGTGCCCAACGTGAGAAGTACTCCTTGGTGGAGTCCAAGTAGCCCGTGGCCACCTCACAGCAATAGTGAGCACGATCTTCCAATCGCACCCTCCATGATCGTGAAGCAATCATCCTCTCCCATTCCAGCTCTACACACTTCCATGCCATAGTGTGGTTGTTTTCCTAGAGTTCATTATTCTCAGTCAAAACTTTGTTCAACTCTTCACCTAACTTCACGTGCTCCCTCTGCACGTTGTTCACCCACCAGTCGGCCTGGTCCTGGTCCTTGGCTTTTTGTGCCACTAACAGCTCTGCCTTTAGTTGGGCTTTCTCTTCTTGCAAAGACGATATTTTCTCCTCGAGGTCTGTATGATCAGGGGTTCGAGGAGTGTACTCTTCATAGGATCCCTCTGTGGGATCATAAGAGGAATCCCCTACAGAGGTGGGTTGGGAGGACTCAACCCTTGGAATATTCTCATTTCGACTAGAGCTTCTGCCCTCTGGCTCTGCAGAGCTTGTACTCTCTATTCTTCTAGAGCACCTGCTGCTCTGGCCTCGTTCTCCAATTCCTCCTCTTGGTCCTAGACCAACTCCTCTACGTCCTCGTCTTCCAATACTTCTAGTGCGCTNAGAGCACCTGCTGCTCTGGCCTCGTTCTCCAATTCCTCCTCTTGGTCCTAGACCAACTCCTCTACGTCCTCGTCTTCCAATACTTCTAGTGCGCTTGGTATAAACCATTTCCTACAACTCACAGCGATAGATCTATTAATCTCAACACAATCATCACTTAACAGCAAGCACACTAACAACAAGAATAACAGTCCAAATTCATCATTTCTGTTTCAATTGTTTTTTCAACCTTAATTCTGTCTAAGTTTAGGCTAAAAATCATAACCTATTTCTCTTAGAACTAAGGCTCTGATACCACCTGTAAAGACCCATAATCCGATCTTTATCTTAACCTCAAATCATTAATAAATTTCAACCTTAAAAATTGGAAACTTACATAAAATATTGAATTGAAACAGTTTAAACATAAATCACAGCGGAAGTCTAAAAATTTCTTCTGATCATACAACAATTGCTTAAACCCACAACTGACTACTCTTCGTCAAGACAAGTCACGACTAGACTTCATTTCAAGTCTATCCTCTTCACGAGTAGCCAAGCGCTACGCCCTCTCTTTGCCCTTGCTACTATTCCCATAAGTGTAGTGACCTGGTTGCATCTTTTTATTTTGAAAAGAAAAAAACACGAGTTTGGTGAGCCTAAGGCCCAGTGAATAAACGGTTTACACACAGTTCATAAACTACCGAAACGTGAGGGGGAAATGACTATATCACATAGCATTGCCTGGCGAACTTTACACAACATGTTCGCTCTTACGGCTTAACAAGCTTCACACAGCGTGCTTGTTTTCAAGATTAAATCCTTAGTACAATCCCCCCCCCCTCCCAAAATTTCCCACACAACATTTTATCACAGAAAACACGTTCACACAACAAACATATTCGTAAAATACAGCAAGCTTGCAATTTAATAGAAACAAATATGCAACCCTTAAAAAAACATCATGGCCTTCTTGTCAGTTTCCACACGCTCAATATCGTCTTCATCCCAGTTTTTCTCATCCTTGGGCATGTAATATGCAGGAATTTCTGCTGTAGTATTTGTTCCCGGGACTCTTGGGACAAGAGTCTGTGGAACGTAAGGACCCTCCATTACAGATCGCAGAAGGTTTCTGTCCATACTTTCCAAGACGTTTACCATCCTTATTCTCCATTGTGGGTACTCTTCTCGTTGAAGAGTTGGAGGCTTGGTAAGGGAACCAACACTATATGCGGAATTCCAGTTGGCCATCAAGAATTTTTAAAGAGAGAAAATTTACGTTTTTGGTGAAGATATTTCGTGAAAAACGTGAATTGAGAGATTTTATATGATCGTTTGATTGGAAAAACAATCA
>NW_020203708.1:0-2339 GCF_001531365.2 Cynara cardunculus var. scolymus | reverse complement strand
AGTAACTGCAAGGGTTGACAGAAGATGATCTGTCACAGAAGACCACAGAGGACCAATATCAGAAGATGCTCAAGCGTACAAGTTCCAAGTGACAGAACCTCTGTCGTGTCTCACAGAGGTTCTGGAAACTGGTCCTCTGGAAAGACAATGCTTCAAGACAAAGACGACAGAACCTCTGTCATGTCTCATAAGAGGTTCTGGAAGTTTTCTTCTACGTCAAGTGTGCTCTCAAGTTATATCCAGCAGAGCCTCTGTGATGTATCACAGAGGGTCTGCAGCATGTCTTCTGTATAGATCTTCTTTAGCTGTTTTACTTAGGTCTTTTAGCTGCTCGTGCTTATCACGTGTTCTTGTCTGTAATTTGTTTTGATCGAACGACTTAGATTAATTTACATTAGGTCGTGTCAGAAAACGGTTATCGACTTGTATAAATAGCAGCGTAGGCCTTTGTAATTCAGCGTGCTTCCAGAATTGTAATTGTCAATATTTTCATCTAATTGAAAATCATTTGAAGCTCTCTCTCTTGTGTTCATCATTAATCTTCATCTGTGTTTATTGATTTCTACTTTGGTTGATTATTATTATTTCCGCTGCATTCTCACTGTTAAACAGATCATCCAAGTAAGTAATCTTTACCAMGAATCTGAGTTAATCGATCCAACAATTGGTATCAGAGCCAGAATCAAATTTTTATTTGATTTATACTATTCTTGGTATTCATCTTTATACATTCAAGAACACACAGTCGTCTTCTTCACCAAGTTACCCTGTTTTCACTGTTTTATCAATTTTCTTCACTTTCCTTTCGATTCTTCTTCTTACAATGGCAAATATGGCCAATACATCCTTATGAGTATTGGTTCACAGTCTAAACATCCTACACTCATTCGCGAAGAATACCCACAATGGAAAGTTTGAATGGTGAACTTTCTCGAAGGGATTCATCCAAGAATCTGTGAGTTCCTGTACAACCCTCCCTACGTCCCAATGAATCTAATCCCTAGAGTTCCAGCAACTGGAACCACACCTAAAATTTCTGAGCACTACGAACCGCGTCCTGAAGCTAACTGGAGCGACGAGGACAAGATTATCGTCGATTTGGGGAACAAATGTAAACGATTATTGATCATGGGAATTCCTAATGACATCTTCAAATGTATTGATCACTGTCAACTGTCCATGGAAATCTGGGCAGAACTGGAAAAACAAATCGAAGGTGGAAGGAAAACGCTAAAGAACAATCGTTCTATCTGCATCGACGAGTACTACAGTTTCAAGGCCAAAGAGGGCGAGTCTCTGTTGGATACATACGCGAGACTAAACACGTTAATAAGTAACTGTAAGAGGTATGGCATCCAGAGAACAACAGAAGAGAACAACTCGCTTTTCTTGAAAAGCCTTGGGGCTGAATGGATGAACATCACTATGTCCATGAAAGCCATCCTTGATTTGGTAACATGGACTTCGGCAGATTTGTTTGGATCTCTTAAAAGCCAAGAGTCCCAAGTTATGCAAATGAAGAGAAACTTGGGTGGCCCTCTGGCTCTAGTTGCAGAGGACGGGTGTTCGGGTAAGGGAAAGGAGGCAAAGGAGGCAAAGGAGGCAAAGGAGGTAAAGAAGGAGAAGAAGAAGAAGGTGGTGCTGCTTGCAGACAGTGACAATAGCTCTGAGGAAGAAGAGATCTCCATGAAGGAGATGATGAAGACTCTTGCATTAATCACAAGAGAATACAAGAAAGGTGGAGACAGGAAGGAGTACAGAAGCTTCAATCGCAGAAGCTTCACACAAGGAGAGAGATTTGAGAAGAAAGAGAAGGAGCAGAAGCCCTATCAGAGGGATGAAGAACAGAGGAAGGAAGAGCCCAAAGATGGCTACTTCAAATGTGGCAAATCTGGCCACTATGCTGTAGATTGCTGGTCCAAAGGACGAAGGGCACCTCAGAGGGGTCCGAAAGACGCAACCTTCTACAAAAAGAAGGCTGAGTACTACCAACAGAAGTCCCTACTAGATCAATATAGTGAGCTAGTCACAGACGAATCCTCTGACGATGATGATCAGAAGGGTCTTCTTGCATGGGAAGACTCAGACACAGAGGATGAACTCTTCTGTGGGATGGCTGATGTTGAGACAGACTCCTCTGTGAGAAACGATCAAGAGGTATCTACTTCCTTCTCTTCTAATTCCTTTGATTTATTCACAGAGATCCTTGAAAATCTCGATACATGTCATTTGGAGCAACAAAATTTTAAAGAAAAACTTTCATTATGTGAAAAAGAAGTAATTCTGCTCACAGAAGAAAGAAACCGCTTTTTCAAGATGTTCGAAGAAGAGCAAACCAA
>NW_020203707.1:10492-17408 GCF_001531365.2 Cynara cardunculus var. scolymus | reverse complement strand
TGCTG
Source organism: Cynara cardunculus var. scolymus (assembly GCF_001531365.2). NCBI lineage: Eukaryota > Viridiplantae > Streptophyta > Magnoliopsida > Asterales > Asteraceae > Cynara > Cynara cardunculus. The sequence continues at coordinate 17,403 of NW_020203707.1, read as the reverse complement.
AAGGATCTTTGGTGTGAGTGTTGTTTTCTTGAAGTATCGTTGTCTCTGAATGAATTACAAAACAAGTTCTTCAGCGATCACTGAACAAGCTCAGTGTATCATCGCTGGAACTGAAATTACAGACACAGAAATACATCGAAAGGAAAAAGGGATTATCATCAAATCACTGAGAGAGAGGATCAACAACAACCGTATCTGAGTGAGCATTAAATTCAAAAAGGGTTTGTGTGCTGAGCTTAAAATGAAAAAGAGAGAGGTAGTTGTTGTGAGCCAAAATAATTGATGAGAGTTGTGTCAGGATTAAAAGAACATAAGAATCATATTCCAAATTTCAAATTACCGAGCATACCACATAATCTATTAGTTCTCAACTATTTTGAGACTAATATTGAAAAAGGCAAAGCCCAGGCCAATTTTTGTCACAACTCCACCAGCTACTCATTTATCTCTTAACAGATTAGTGTTTCAATAACAATTGGGGCACGCAGCTCACAATCTATCATTTTCTCATTCGAAGAAAGTTGATATTGAATCAGAAAGATATATGTCCCCCTTTAAGTCTTTTTGATGACTAATTGAGTCTGATAAATTTGTGTAGTCCACACGGATTATCTTTTTGAGCCTAAACAGAAGCATATATTGCTTTATCTTTCTACACTACACAAATTTTGCATTTTATATGTTATTTTGCCAAAACATTCATTAATATACTTTTCATAAGATATCGATGATTGAATGGAAGACCTGATGAGATGAACCTTATAATGTCTCATATATACAGTACATCTGTTGTACTGAGTATATCTGTTATACTCACAGGACAATCTTTTTATAAGATTGAAAACAAATTCATTCGTTGAAATTGGTTGTTACCTTCCCATTCCCTTAATCTGAAAAATTTAAACAAGTGGATTTGAAAAGATCTACTTACAATTTCATGAATTGACGGCTTTTGCGGAAGATTTTATTCATTCTTGTGTATGATGTAATGATTCTCATTTCATCATAAGGGGGAGTATGTAATAATGAATGAAATGTTCAATTCCGATCAATATAAAGGGGGTTTGTTATAAAGATCAAGGGGAGTAACATCAATGACGGCAAAAGACTCAAAAGGAGTGCGACTGGAGTTTATTACAAAAGATTATTCATGTGCTACAATATCAGAGATTTTTTAAATGTGATTACAACAGTTTACTGATAAATATTTTTCAATGAGAGAAGAAGGTTAGTTTTGAAGAAGAATGTTTGAGATTTTATCTGAAGAAGCTCGTTTTTGTGGAGAATGTTAGAATTTGTTTGTCTGAAGATTCTTTGAAGATCATATCTTGTAGATTGTTTTTGAAGATTATTGCTGATACTATTCTACATTGTCAAAAGAGAAGTAATCGCTGTTCTACATTCGAGGGGGAGAATGTTAAAAGATCTTTCTCAACAAACGGTTGTATGAAGATTTCAAGTGAAGATTGTTTTTGATGTTTCTGAAGACGTCATAAAGAGCGTAAAGAGACAAAGTTCAAACAAGATTCAACGTGCTCAAATTCTTTTAAGCCTGAATACAATGGGGGAGAATGTTAGGACTGAAAATCAGTGTAAATTGTATTCGACTTGAAAGATTATTTTTGTCTATAATTGTATAAAAGACATTGTGTTTGACTTTGTGTGTAAAGTTTGACTTTGACTATAGGCCTCAAGTTTGACCCTATATATATAGTTTGTTTTGTGTAATTTTAGAAGAGAACTCATTTGTAATATCATTTACGTAATAATAGATTTGACCAGATTTAGAGTTTTGACTTTTTCTCTCATCTTTCCAGAGTGTTCTTGATTGCTAAATCTTAGATTCTGCCATTGATTCTTAATTGAAGATTGATTCAAGTGGAACAACATTCATGAAGATTGATTAAACAATCTGGGATCCTCAATTGGTATCAGAGCTGGAATGCAGAAATTTTGATTAGGAAATTGCACAGAAGTCTGAAAATTCGGAAATTTTTCGGATTTTTCTTCATGTGTTCTTAAGGGTTCTTGATGATGTTTTGAGCATATTATTTTTTTTCATCTGAAATATTCAATTTGTTGTTGTTTGATCATGATTTGATGTTAATCGTATGAGCATTGTTGTTTAGAATCAATATATTTAAACATTTTTTTGATTTCGATTGATTAAATGTTAAAAAATTTGAAGTATTGTTGAATTTTCTTCATATCCGGTTGATGAAAATGTGTATGAGATTATATTCGGACGTTGAATTTTTTGTGGTGATTTGAAGTGTCCGTATATGGCTGTTGAAGGTGGGTTTGCATGGTTTACCTAATCCGCTTGTTGATGGTGTGAATATTTTGTCCGTATTAGGTTTTTGATATTTGCATGGTTTACTATATCCGGTCATTATTGTTTCATATGTGCATGGTTTACCTAATCCGAACGGCTGTTGGTGATTGCATATTGACCGTATTCGGTCATTATTGTTTTGCATTTTTTTTATATGTGCATTTTTTTTATATGTGCATGGTTTACCTATCCGAATATTAGTGAATTTTCCTTGACCGTATTTGGTTGATTTCATAATAGCAAAGTGTCCAAGCTGTTCGTATTTCATTGGTGTTTATTTGACCACATTCGACCATTGAATAATCATATGCTGACCGTATCCGGTCTTTTATGCTTTACATGTTATCATATACGGTTGTTAAAGGTTTGCATGTTATCATATTCAGTTGTTGCATATTCAAGCTGTCCATATCCGACTAATTTTGTTTGCAAGTTGACCATATTTGGCTGTTGATGTTGTTGGTCCCGTTAGGGTCTATAAGATGTGTATAACAGTTTGTCAATAGGGGGATGAATATAAACACAGTAAACTTTTCAAATTTAAAATATATATTGATAAAGAAGGATCAATACAAATTTTACAAGATTGTTTGCAAAACGATAAGGTAAATAAAACATATCTAAACAATCTAAGTTACACACTCGTTCTTAGCAAAGAGAGAAATGATTTGCGGTAAAAGACTTAGAAAGAAGTAAGTTCTTTCTGGGTAAGAACTATTTAGAATACTAAAAAGAGATTCTAACTTGCTTTTGAAGATAAGCGTATTGTGTTCTAGATGTGTGTTCTTTTACTTATGAACGTAACTTAGGGTTCAAGAGTAAGTATCAGTATCTCTGCATGGAGATAGAACACATCTATTTATACCCATTGTATTAAATGCACATTTAATGCAACGTAGTAGGGTTTGAACACATGTCAAGCTTTTAGAGAAAGACTTGTCCTTTGCTACAGTGAATAGTACAAAATCCTATTCATGAGCAGACATCCTTTCATAAAGTTGGTGGGAAGTAGAGTCAATTAATCGGCTCTATACCGTACTATACTTTAGAAAGGGTATGAGTTTGTCCTTTGTGTGTACAAAGACAAGACAAAAGCAGTCGTGCCCAACAAGCTTCTTTTGATCGCTAAATGCTGGAATAACCTGAAGGTCTCTTCAACATTCGCTGAGGCTTGGGCAGTCTTCACACATGTGTAGATCAGGTTGTAACCACTGAATACCGCTTCAGATCACGTACTCACCAGTCTCTAATCTTCACTTTCAGTCTTCGACTTTCGTTGAAGGTTATTTGGTGTGAGTTTTGTCTTATTGAAGTATCGCTGTTGCTGATGGGTTTACATTACATGTTCTCAGCGATCATTGAACAAAGTCAGTGATGATCGCTGGAACTGAAAGACAAAAACATAAAATACTTTGTATAAGGTAAAAGGGATTATCATCAAATCATTGAGAGTGAGGATCAACAATCTACCACTATTTGATGATACCAAGGCAACATAAAGAAAGTTGTCTTACAAAATAACAGTAAGGAAAAGTTACATATAAGTACATGTCCCTTTTAACTGTTTTGGGATCTTTTTCAGTGAGTCAGTTTTTACTTAAAAAAATTCTTAAGTTTAAGTATAAGAAAAAATTGAAAGAAGGGAAAATGAAATTGAAAGCATATTCACTGACTTATAGATTGTCAGTAAATGTAAGAGTAGTACTGGAACTCATAGACTTGTGTCCCTATTACTCTTTTCAGGGATCTTTTTTTGTGATGCACAAAAACACATATATTAAATTCAAAGGAGGTATTACAAGAGTTTCAGTACTTGTCTAGACTTACAAAATATAAGAATAATCACTGAAAGTAGACATAATAAATAGTTCATAGTACATGAACAATATTACAAAGGAAATAAACTAGTCTAAGTTGTTCAGATTTATGTAACCACGTACATCTTCTCCAAGCTCCTTTCGACGTAGAAATTCCCTTCTTATCTTTTGGTCCACCAATACACCTTTTAAGTCATCATCTATCCAGAACCTGAGATAAACCAGGTGTTCCATAGGGCATAGATGTAACTCAGACATTCTCTGAAATCTTACTTCACCGTCATAGTCAAGGAATATGAGTCCTAACTCAGGTTTGAAGTGCACAGTGTTAGGTGCATAAGGACCCTTCGCTGGAAAAGCAAGATTCACCATAGAGATGTCTGGACCCTCAGAATCCTTCAGGATTTCATCTAAGGATAACTTTGTTTCATGTTCATTCTTCAGGGATGGTCCATGATTAGGACTTGAAGGTCTTTTCTTTCTTCTTCCTTTTTTCAGCATTGGCCTTTCAGGGACTGCGGCATACCTGAAAAACTTCTTGATCAGCTCGCTGATGATGTCTTCGATAAATGGCTTATGTCTGGATTTGGAGCGCTGAATGGCTTGTCTGATCTCCAGCCATTCACTGTAGCCATATTCGCTAAGATAGGAGGGGTACTCGGTCACGACACCGAGATTGTCCCTGGTGATGAGCATCGAGAACAGAATCCCACCGTGTTAGACCCCATAACTCATATTTGTAAAAGTAATGAAAAACAACAAGTGTGAAAGAGTAGAAGGCCGATGGAAGACTTCCATGCAAAAAGACTAAGTATCCAATACAACCAGAAGGCCGATGAACGACCAAAGGTGCGATGAAATGCACATCTCCATAACCCCTCTGGTTACCAACACTTGGAGTCTTCCACGACAGTTCAAACAGAGGCACCCGATGAAGATGGTACCAAGACTTGGTTGAACAACGCCCCTTAGAAGACAGCTGGAGATGACTAATCGACAGTTGTATTTTCCAGAGATTTACTTTGCTTTTATTTACTTTCCATGTCTAGATAAGCTTTCCTTTCCATAAGAGATTTGCAAAATATCTTCCATAGATAGCAATCTCCATAATTAGCTTTCTAGTATAAATAGGCATTAGCTCTATTGTAATCGGTTACGCTTTTCATATAATCATTTGGAATAAAGTTAATCATTCACGACTCAGTATATTCTTGAATATTCATCTTGTGTTCTTGAGTGTTCTTCATTTTATTCATCCACACGACATATTTAGGTTATTCTTAATTTAAGTATTAGTGTTATTGAGAGATCTGAGATCAACAATTGGTATCAGAGCCAACTGATTGTTCTTTAATCAAATCGATCACATCTAAAATCTCTCAATTCGCTTTTACCATCCATTTTCGATTTCATACTCATCTTCTCTAAAAGCGCACTTTTTCTCTTCAAAATCTTCAATGGCCAACTGGAATTTTACATATAGTGTAGGTTCCCTCACCAAGCCTCCAACTCTTCAAAGAGAAGAGTACCCGCAATGCAGGATCATAATGGTGAATTTTCTGAAGGGGATGGACAGGAATCTCCTCAGATCAGTCATGGAGGGTCCCACGTTCCTCAGACTCTTGTTCCAAGAGTTCTAGGAACGAGCACAACAGCAGAAGTTGTTGCATACTTCATGCCCAACGACGAGAAGAATTGGGATGAAGATGATCTTGAGCAAGTAGAGGCAGATAGAAAAGCTAAAAGACTCAAAATTATGACCATTCCCAATGAAATCTTTCAATCCCTCGACGCATGCACCACATCAAAGGAGATATGGGACGAACTGGCTAGTCAACTAGAAGGAGGTGCCAAAACGAAGAAGAATCGTAGGGTTCAATGCCTCAACGAGTACACTAATTACAAGGCTCTTCCTGATGAACCGATTCAGAAGACATATGATCGTTTCAACACATTGATCAATAATGTTGTGTGTCCACAAAATCACTGATCAATCTTCATTTCTTCATAACAAACATGGCAGATTTTGATAATTCATGTAAGAACTTCAAGAACACTTGAGAGGAAAAGTCAACAACTCTAAACTCAGTCAAACTCTCTATTATGTAWGTATTATAYAAATGAGCTCCCTATCTACTAATTACAAAGATTAACCACTATTTATATGGTCAAACTACAAAGACAAGTCAAAGTCAAACCTCTAAAGAAAAGTCAAAYACGCTGACTTTTACAATTAAAGACGATTTATAAACTTTCAAGACGAATACAATTAATACTAATTTCTTAGTCCTAACATTCTTCCCCTTTGTATTCAGACTTGAAAGAAAATTTTGCGCTTTGAGTCCTTGTTTGAACTTTGAAACATTAAACACAAAATGTCTTCTTCAAAAAGAAATCTTCAACATGTAATCTTCAATCAATCAACTGTTGAGAAAGGTCTTCTAGCATTCTCCCCCTCGAATGTAGAATCTCGGTAATCTTCTCTTTTGACAATGTAGATCAAAAACAATCTTCAGAAACACTGTACAAAATGTGATCTTCAAAGGATCTTCAGAAAACAAGTCGTCAGTAAACTTTTGTTAAGATGATCTTCACATTCAACATCTCTCAGTCAATGTAGCACACAAATAATCTTTCTTTAATCATCTTCAGTCGCACTTCTTCTTATGAGTCTTTTGCCATTATCGAAGTTACTCCCCCTTGATCTTTGCATCAAATTCCCTTTAAAATGTTCGGAAATGAATATTTCATTCATTATT
>NW_020203707.1:8624-10002 GCF_001531365.2 Cynara cardunculus var. scolymus | reverse complement strand
TATGTGATCAAAAAGACTTGAAGGGGGACATATATCCTTCTGATTCAATATCAACTTTCTCCAAATGAGAAATTGATAGATGATGAGCTGCGTGCCCCAAATGTTATTGAAACATTTATCTGTTGAGAGATCAATGAGTAGTTGGTGGGATTGTGACAAGAATTGGCCTGGGCTTTGCCTTTTTCAATATTAGTCTCCAAAGAATTGAGAACTAATAGATTGTGTGGTATGCCCGGATTATGTAAGTTTGGAACAGGATTTTCGTATTCTTTTAATCCTGACAAAACTTTCGTCAATTCTTTTAGCTCACAACAACTACCCCTCTCTTTTTCATTTTAAACTTAGCACACAAACCCTTTTTATATAAGCTCACTCAGATATGGTTGTCCTCTTGGGTAGGTCTGTCGGTTTTGACATTCCATAGAGGTATTTCTGATTAGCACTCAGTCCCTCCTAAAATATTGCGTTATGCACATATGATCACAATGAATGATCAAAAATATTATTTCATTAAAGCACAATGATCAGATAAAAGTTTGATCAAATAATTTGGCTTTAAGCACGATCAATAAAGAATGAAGCGACAACGATTTGATTATTTGATATGTATGAGAGAAATGAATAAAGATCTGTAAGAACAAGTTTACAGATTTTGATATTAAAAAAATTGAATGTATATGAATCAGTCAAAGAAAAATAATATCAGAAAACAAAATTGAATACAAACGAGTGTATTATCACCGAAAATGATTTTCGTATGAGAGACGTGATAATAACAGTTTGAAGAATAGCTGAAACAGGTATTGGAATTATGTACGATGAGAAGTTACGCAAGTAAAATCTCAAGAAATACTTGTTCAGAAAATGTACTCATTATCTCAAAAAAAATCAATTTCCAAAACCAATTATTAAATTTTCTAAGGAAACTCCCCCTAGAAAGTAGATTAAAGTAATGAATCATTTAAGCTCAAAATTTAAAATGAAAACATTTTAAGCACGGGTTCTAAACTGAAGTGTTCAGAAGCCTTTATTGTTAAGCTCGGGTCCTAAACTGGGTGTTTAGAAACCTTAGTTTGAAATAAATCACAACTCCCCCTACATCGGTGTATCATTGAAATGATATTCTGATCAACATAAATTTGACACACCTGCAAAACCAAATCAAGTAGATTTTGGTACCCAAACGAACTTGGGTCCTAATATGTTAGTATTTGGTTGGGGTATGTTGTAACTTCCAAACCATTTCTGTCTATAAGATGTATTCTTGTTAGCACTATAAACAGGATCATTAGGTATAAAATATGAATCGTACCAGTAATTGTGATCATACCTGTTCTTACCTTTCCAGTTGTTCTGATAACTGTTATCTCCATGCCAC
>NW_020203707.1:5392-7604 GCF_001531365.2 Cynara cardunculus var. scolymus | reverse complement strand
TCTTTTCTAATTCCAATAATCTCCTAAACTCAATCAGATCATTTTCAGACTTGCGGAACTTCTCAGTTAAATCCTTTATATTTGAATTGTTCCTTGGAGAGTTCCTCTCAGCAATTAGTACATCTCGAACTATTTGAAGTTTAGTTGACAACTCTAAATTAGACTTAGTCAATCTATTCACATTATCATCATAGTTTTTCGATCAGAACTCCGAGTATTTTCAATCTGTTCAATCTTATATTCAAATTCCTTCGAAATTCGTTCATTCTCCTTCTTTAAGGTTTTGATATAATCCTCATTAAGACAAATTTTAAAATGTATATTTTTGGAATGCTCTCAAAGAGTCACAAAATTCTTTTCTGACTCAGCAATATTCTCTCGCAATTCTTGATTCTCCTTCTTTAGAATATCTGCCATTTTAAAAAAAATTGATCAGTTAAGGATCTATGCAGTGAAATCAGTGAAAAAGAAATAAGAACAGTTAAGCTCAAAAGGAATAGAAAAACACAAACACTGAAAACACACAAAAAAACAGATATACAATGATGCAAAAGAAAATCTAAACACAAACAAACTAAGAAACCAAAAACAGTCCAAAAACAATAATCCAAGTCCAAAAAATCTGATTCTAGTCCAAATCAATCGTCCAAAAAATATTACAATMAAAAATCTAAAACYGAATGATTGTTAAGCYTTTGAGCGATGAAGRTCTACAACAAGTCAAAGCAAAGMTTGTTGCTGTTATGAGTCTGCAACACGTCTGTCCAGTGTCAGATGCAACTGTAGAGCTTGCTGTTTCAAACCTTGTTGCTGTCTAAACAAAAAGATGCTGCTGTAATGAAATCTGTTGTCAAGATCTGTTGAGACCTGTACACTGCTTGAAGCTATCAAGTTTTAAACCTGCTACTGTCACTTAAACTTTCTGTTACAAAGAAATCTGAGTTGCTGTTTTTCTGCTGATGAATGCTGCACAAAAAAATGGATTCGAATGCTGCTGTTAAGAACCTGCTRCTGTGTAGTTACTGTCAAGACCTGCTTGCTATTTAGCTATGTAACAGCTTCAAAACAGCCTTAACCAATCTAGCAAACAGCAGTTCTAAACAAAATTTGTAGCTGTTACAAAGTTGTTGTTCTTTTTCTTCTTGGTCTCATGTCTGTTAAGAACCTGCTGTCCAATCTGCCGAGCTGCTGCAGTCTGTTTTACCTGTTGTTACACACACAACAAACACAGTACGAACAACAAACACAATACACACAACACAGCTATGAACAAACAGCTATGAACAGAATCTGTGTATTTCCAAACATGTCAATATTAGAAGCTTAAACCGGACAGCATAAGAAGTAACAGGACAGCATAAGTTTTAATAGCACAACAGGCTAAACCTGACAGCATGAAGCTTAACCGGACATCATGCAAGTCTTAAACCTTTTAGCATAACCTGTTACAGACCTGCTGTATATCTCAAACTTGTAAGAACAATTTAAAAATCTGTGATGCTGCTGTGAAACAAAACAAACACAACAACCTGCAAATAACCTGTATAGCTAATAGATGTTGTCAAATTAATCCAAAACAGAACTTCAATGGACAGTCCARCAGAAACAAAGAACTCACAAACAGGGGTCAATTGATTTCGATAAAATGAACCAGATACAGACTAAGTCAAAATCAAACAGTGTGACAAGGAATTCTAGAATGAAAACAAACAAATATCGTGAGATTGTATTAGATCACAACTACAAACCTGCCCAAAATCAAACCTGTCGAATGGAATAGCAAGTTATTTGAGATGAACCTAAATCGCTCAAGTTATTTGAGATGAAAAATTAGACTAAAAAAAATTGAGCGGTTTAGAAGTCCGGACAGAACATACCTATGCACATCATCTCTAAGTCCACTAATCCGCTCACTGCTTGAGCTAATCCGCTCAAAGATTGAACTAATCCGCTCAAAGGTTGATCAGTTTACACTAAATCTGATATGCTTACTGAATCAGAGCTCTAATCCGGTCAAGAGGTGACCGGTTTAGATGAACACTGAACAAGGGTTGTCCGGTTTATGTAAAATTCGCTCAAAATTAAACCTCTTACCTGAAATTGTCCGGTGTACCTCTCCGTTCAAGGAATCCGATTAAGCTTTGTGAGGATTAGACTTGAATGCGATTGATGGTGAACAATCCGGCCAAAGAGTGTGCGGTTTATCCTTTTT
>NW_020203707.1:0-1617 GCF_001531365.2 Cynara cardunculus var. scolymus | reverse complement strand
ATACCTATCACTCTCAAACCCTGGGGGTTGCTTGACATATACCTCCTCTTTGAGCTTGCTATTTAGGAAGGCTGACTTGACGTCCATTTGAAATACTTTGAACCCTCTGTGAGCAGCAAACGCTAGGAAGATACGAATAGCTTCCAGCCTGGCCACAGGAGCAAAGGTCTCTTCGTAGTCAATTCCTTCTTTTTGGAAATACCCCTTCGCAACTAGCCTTGCCTTGTTCCTTACCACTACCCCTTGCTCATCCTTCTTGTTACGAAAAACCCACTTGGTGCCAATAGCGAGCTTCCCGGCTGGCAGAGGTACGAGTGTCCAAACTTGATTTCTCTCGAATTGAACTAACTCATCTTGCATAGCGTCAACCCAGAAGGTATCTGCCAGAGCCTCTGCAACCGTCTTGGGTTCAATTTCGCTTACATAGCAAGTAAATAAGCAAAAGTTCATTGTGGCTCGTGTCTTTACTCCTGCAGAAGGTTATCCTATAATTTGAGATTGTGGATGGCTTTGGGTCCATTTAGTGACATGATGTGATGGAACAGAAGGCACGGTTTCTTGTGCAATTTGAAGATGAGGTTGAGATGTAGAGTCTTGTTCAGGCTCTTGAGCTTCATTGGAGGATGAGACTGGAGGACTTTCATTTATTGGTGCAGCCTCTGGTTGAGAATCTTCTTGGGAAGGGGTCATAGAGGATGAAGGGAGGGGAGCGTACTCTGTGAGAGGTGTTATGGAAGGACTTTCTTTGGATGCTTGATCTGGATGGGCAACTTCTACAGAGGGTCTTTCTGGTTCTGCATCTTCTCCATACCATTCTGTAAACAGTTGCTCGAGTTCTGGGGTGATTGTAGCGTTTGGAGATTTGTTGGCTTGGATTTTCAACTCTTCTGTGAACTTGTCCTTCGTCACATGAAAAGAATCATCAAATCTTACGTTTGTGCTAACAACCACGATTTAGGTCCTGGGGATGTAGGCTCTGTATGCGGCAGTATCCCACGCATAGCCGATGAAGATTGCATCATCCCCTTTAGGCTCAAATTTTTCCAGAGACTCTCTGTCATTTAGAACGTAGCATTTACAACCAAACACATGGAAGAACTTTATGTTTGGCCTTCTATTGAATAGAAGTTGATAGGGAGTCTTCTCGAAGCGTTTAACCACCAAGGACCGGTTTTGTGTGTAGCAGGCAGTAGAAACAGCTTCTGCCCAAAAAGATAATGGAAGCCCAGAAGCATTCAGCATCGTTCGGGCAGCTTCGACAAGCGATCTGTTCTTCCTCTCCACTACTCCATTTTGTTGCGGAGTCCTTGGGGCTGAGAAGTTGTGTGTGATGCCGACAGAGGCCAGGTATTCTTCGATCACAGAGTTTTTATATTCTGTACCATTATCGCTCTGTAATACCCTGACCTGAAAAGCATGAAGAACTTGCAATCTCTTTAAGAGATTGATTAGTACGTAGGGAACTTGAGATTTCTTTCGAATGAACTCTACCCACGTAAACCTTGAGAATTCATCTATGAGTACAAGGATGTACTTCTTTCCTCCAAGGCTCTGCACAGAGATTGGACCACAGAGGTCCACATGAAGCATCTGCAAAGGCTTATCATAGGAAGGATC
>NW_020203706.1:2563-17215 GCF_001531365.2 Cynara cardunculus var. scolymus | reverse complement strand
TTTATTTTTTATTAAAATATATTACATCAATAATCTTTTTTAAATGTAATTACTTTTTTTGTAAATGTAAGTATTTTTTGGTATATTTATTTTATTTTATAAATGTAAATAATTTTTTGGTTTAAAAAATGTTTAGAAACTTAGTCGTTCAAAATATAAAAGTCTATTGGTTTTTTTCAGACTTTTTCCATCATTTTACCACATTAATCAGTTGTATAAGTCATAAGAATAAATCTAACAGGTTTTGGAATATCCAATGAGTTATTTAATAAGTTTTGGAATGTCCAAGAATTTATTTGTTCTAAAAAATTGTCCAACAACTTAATAATTTCAAATACTAAAATCCATTGGGTCTTTTTAGACTTTTTTCAGTAAAATATTATGTAACACCCCAAAGCCCAAAGCAACGAACTAGCCCAATAACTTCGAATCCAACTTAAAACCATGGTGGAAGTTATTGGTAGACCACTACTTGAGACTTATAAGGAGTTAATAATTCTCACATTCTATCAATGTGGTACGAGTTGTTACATATTATGGTATGAGTTGATTTGTTTAAAATTTTGAAAACATTTATTCTATTAAATACAATTTAATTTGATTGTTTTATTGTAATGGTGGAAAAAACATGATTTTATTGTTTTAATGTAATTAAAATTTTAATTTAAACAAATCAAATCAATAAAACCATATATTATTTTACTTAGAATGAATAAAATAAGAAATAAAACTTAATTATGTTAAAACCGATTTAATTTTATTGTTATTTCTTATCATTACAATAAACAAGCTTATTATTGATATTTTCACACCAAAATCACTGAAAAACACTAAGAAATGGATTCCAATTATTTTTATTAATCTGGATATCCAACTCGCTATGCGAGCCGACTAATCTTAGGACGACCACTTGCTTTGCAGATATCCCAAAGTCACCTCATTTGAACCTACATGGCCACAAGGGGATTTTTATCCCTCATTGGATTTGAACATGTGACCTCTTGGTACTTTTGACCTTTGGAGTTAAGCTCAAACCAATTAGACACCACCCTTGTGGTTTGAATTCCAAATTTATCATCCTAAATTTAGGGTTTCCAATTTTCATATTGTTTTTCATTAAAAAAAAAAACTCAAAATCAACTATTTAGATTTTAACCAAACGAAAGTTTCATACATATTATCATCTTTGCAACTAAAATTGAACAAATACGTAAATAAACTTCTACCATATTTTCATATCCAATAGACAAAACTACTAAAACAATAAAATAAAATCGTATTTAATAGAATTATTTTTTCAATTTAAACAAATCAAATCAAAAAATAATATCTTATTTTATTTATTTTAACATCATTATATATACACACATTTGTGTGTATAAAAATTGTTTTTACTTTTTATAGGAAAAAGACAAAAGAATAAGCAAATTGAGTAAAATAACCATTGATTTAACAGACTTGACGGAGATGTTAGTTAGAGACACCATGGTCAAAATAACTGAATACTACAAGAACCAGATACACAATAAACATATTGTAGGGACCTTAGTAAAAAAATATCAAAATACAGGGACCAAATCCACAATTCACTCTTGAAAATATGTTAAAACCATTTGTTTATGTAATAATCAGTCAATTAAAAAAGTAAATAAATTGTTTTTATAAATATCAAGTATTTGATTTTATAAGAATGAAATTCTATTACATTCTACGTCTTATAAAACAAACACACCAAAAATTCAAATCCAAATATTTCAAAATCATTCCACCAAATCAAATGTCTCCTAAGGGATTTCATCGACAATTTTTCACTACTAAATGGGAAGATTTATGCCCACGGGCATTTTTTTCCTGGAAAATATGTTGCTAAAGGGTGATTCGTCCCAAAACCATCACAAAATTGGTGGGTAATTCAATACGTGATAGATTAACTATGTATTCTCCGAGTGACCCATTGGTGTTTTCTTAGAAGACATCAGATTATTTCTACCGAATCATTGATATCTTTCAGGTGACCGAAATTTCCCTAGGTGATTTTTGTGGGTAAAAGTCATTTAATTTGTTTTGTAGTGTTTCCATTGGTAACTATCAACTGATTTGTTCGTCAATGATTAAAAATCTGCCGCTAATCACAATCACCAGTCACACTTTCTCTGTCGATGAGATCCGACGGTAATCCACCGGTGGTGACTTTTGCCGCCGGATTACCGACGAAATTTTCTGTCAGTGACTGAAAATCCTCCGTTATCACAATCACCGCCCATACTTTCTCCAACATGAGATCCGACGATAGTTCACAGGTGATTGTTTTTTCTGGCAGATTACCAATGTGTGTTTCCCAGCAGTAAAGTCTCATTATTTTGTAGTGAACACATGGGTATGCATATGTATATGTATATGTATTTGCGGCTATTAGAATATGAATACATGCTTTTTAATAGCAAATGCAATATGTATGATCTCTAATATAAACTTTATGATGTTATTTTTAGGATCATGTAATACAATAATAAAAAATAAGATTCTTTTTTATATTTTTAGATTTTAAATAGTTAATGAACACATATCATGATTAACTAGAAGGGTACTTACACAATGCAGCGAGATATATCTCAATTTTAATGTTTTGTTTTTTTTTTTTTGTCTCAGTTGATGTTATAAAAAATTAAAAAAAAAATATTGATATTAGTACCAAAATGACTTTAAATTTTCTTCTTTTTTGTGTATTTATTTAATTCATTTTTTTGGTTTGATAATATAATCTTTGATAAAGATAATAATTAAGTATTTTGTTATAACTCAATGATTATCTTAATTATATTTTCAATTTTTTTAATTTAAAATGAAATGTTTATCCTCTATTTGATTATGTTTATCTGCAGTTAGTTACACGAATTCAAATATGAAGCTTTAATAAGTTGTACTTATACAAAATTTACTTGTAATCTTGATTTTTAAGTAATATGCATCAATAAACGGTACTTCATGCATAAAAAATGGTTTTAAGAGTTTTTGTCAAATGCTTTATAATATAGTATAGATAGGTGATTAGTTCAATGTTTGTATAATTTTACACTAATTAACACCAAATGTTTAACTCAGAAAATAAGCACCGATTTGTAAACCAAATTGCTTTTTTCTTGATATAAATGATAATAACCTCCGGAAAAACCATTTATAAATAACCGATAAAAAATCACTAAAAACATGAGTTGAATTTATCGTCAGATCACACTAGAAAGATAAAATAAGAACACAAATTGATAATTGGTGCTTTTAAGGGATTTGGATTGGAATAGATTTGAAATCATTGGTGTGTTTGGTTTGTAAAATTTGTAATGGAATTGGATTACATTATTTATAAAAAAATTATAAAAATAATTAAATTACATTTTTATTAATCGATTATTACAAAGCATATGTTTTAGACATTTTCAAAACCTTATTTCATACAATCCTATGAAATCCCGAGCATCCCCTGCTGTTTTCAAAATCTCATGTTTGTAGGATTTCAATTAAATCCTAGGATTTTAAATCCGGACAATCCAACAAACCAAATATGAGATTAGAATGGATTTGAAATCCAAATCCCTTCAAATCCATTTCATTCCTACAAATCAAACGAGACCTAATTGATCATAAAAGATTAATAAATATCCTAAGAGTGTAACAATGTTTTTAAAATGTGGAAGACAAAGACAACATGACTCGTTCAATGATTAAAATACGAGCTATGCATTTTTTGTGGTGCCAATGCATTTGTTGTGCCAATTTTTTGAAAGATGAAAATTTTTAAGGGTTGAAACGTAAGTGCTCTATAAATTTAGGGTTTGGGCGTAATTACTCGATTTTTCTTAGGCTAAATGTACATCTATTTGCAACATTGAATCGATTAACCATTGCTTCTTGGGTGCAAATTCATTCTCGGTGTCTGGAATCAAATATTGCGTTGGTGGAATATGAAGGATATCTACTTGCAATCAGTTGACGATATCGCCACATTAGACAATCATAGCTACATTCATACTGCATATATACAGCTATGGCAGACGATACTTTGGGTTGCCTTATATACAATATGGAAGACTCGAAATCAACTCATGTTTAATCCTCATCCGTCGGGGCATTTGGATATTGTCTTTGAAACCCAACTCTTCTCGCATTTTTGGCTTTCAACTCGGGCGAACTTTCCTTTCTCTTTGGTCCAATGGCGTAATGGACCTATTTTGTGCTTCTGTTTCTTTGAGTTTCTTTTAACACATGTGTAGTGCTGTTCTTTGTCTATAGGTTTCTACATCTTGTAGAATCCGTGTATTCTTTTCTTGGTTTTATATTATATACGTCTTTCAACATGAAAATGTTTTTTTAAATATATTTTTTTAGTATATAATTTAATTAATTTCATGTGATTTTGATATAAATGGGTATATATGAAAAAAGTTATAAAAAAAACCCAATAAACTTTCTCATTTTGAATGGTTTAGTCTGTAAACTATTTTTAAATGAAAAAACAATTAAACTTTTTCATTTTAAATGACTACAAGGGTGCTCGCATAATATAGCGAGATATATCTCAATTTTAATGTTTCGTTTTATTATTTATCTATGTCGATATAATACGGTTTTTAGTGGTTTTGAGAAAACGATAATGTTTTTATTTTTGAATAAAATATAAATTTAAACGTATCATAAAGATTTGGAAAAAAATATCGATATTAATATCAAATTTACTATTTAGGGTTCTGGTTTTTTGTTTAATCTTTTTAATTCAATATTTTATTTTTAATTTAATTTAGATTTAATAACAAAATAATTTATTTATCATTTGATAATATAATTTTTWTAAAGATAATAATTAAGTATTTTGTTATAACTAATGATTATCTTAATTATATTTTATATTTTTATAAATAAAATGAGATATATATCTCGTATTTGATTATGTTTATCTATAGTTAATTACACAAATTCAAAAATAAAGCTTTAATAAGTTGTACTTACGCACAATTTACTTGTGATCTTGAATTTAAAATAATATGCATCAATAAACAATATATTTATACATAAAAAATTGTTTTTAATAAATTTTATCAAATATTTTATAATATAGTATTGATTAAATAAAAAAATCATTAAATTCTCATTAAGTAATTAAACTATTTTTTAAATAAAAAAATCATTAAATTCTCACTGCCGTATATAAATATCTAACAAAAAAACACTTCTCACTATTTCCCGTCTCCTTGGACTCTACTGGCGCTCCCTCCTCCTTGAATCGTCCCTGGTCCTATGTCAATCAGATTCGTTGGTCGCCGTGTTTCCAATTTTATCCGTACCACATCTGTTCTTCATGTCAGGTAAAAAATTGCTATCTGATTCATGCATTTTTGTTTTTAGGGTTTTACTATTGCTTTTGTGAAACGATGATTTCAATGAAATGATTACAACTATGCTCAATTTTAGGGGTTTGATGTTAATAAGCAGTAAGTTCTGTTAACTGATCAAGATATTACTCTGCGTTCCTAGAAAGGCTATATTTTGATATGGATGTTAAATGGATTACATTTCAACTTAATATTGCTTAACACGTTCATGTTCATCATTCATAACAAGTATCACAAATAGCATAATGTTGGTGATTTAATACTTGTATTTGGAGGTCATGGGTTTTGACATGAAAACTCAAACTGTGGCCCATTGAAAGGGGGGGGGGGGGAGGATGAAGGTAGTAGTTTTCTATGATCAATTTGAAATTTTGGATGCACCAAGGATATTTCGGAGTGGAACATGATTAATGGGGTTGATGATACATTTCTTTTTCTGAAATCAATCTATACTCGATCGCCAAATTTGAGATATGTTTTGATTTCCATGAAAACAAATCCACGGAAGGATTCAAAACAGATATATGGGCATACTTAGATCAAGGGGAAAAATACCCCATTTTAAATCATATAAAAGCTAATATTGTTTCTAATCCTTGAGCTGAGAATCAAATCATGTGAATTTTTGGATTTGGAAAAAGACCGATTAGATTGGAAAAGTTAATTTGTATCTCTAGTTTTGCAGTGGCTGTGGTATTAATTGGATGACGTTAGCAGAACATCATTAACCGTTAGCCACTGTTATATATTACATTTGGGATATTAAAGAACTTTGTTGATAGTATTGTGTTTAAATGCAGGGATTCGGTAAGACAGAATCATGGGGTGGACATAAGATGCATAAACCCAAAGGCCAATCTGCATACTTGTTCTCTTACATGCTTTCCATTGGCAAACCAAATAAGCCAAAAACCTGTATTTGTGCCTTATAGCATTCATTCATTAAGGTCACATGTTCGATTAGTGAGCAATTCTGCCGTTGAGATGACGATGGGTAAAGATGGTGTCAGGTTTTCTGTCGGTAAACAGCTTGAAAGACATGAAGGTTTGAGGGAAAGAGAAAAGAAACCAAGACGGATTAAACCGTCTAAAAAGACCAAACTCAACGAACTAAGGTTTTACCGTTTGAAGGCAAAGAAAAAGATGAGATCTCCGAATCCAGAAATTAGGATTTTATACAAGCTTGGAAAGGTTAGAGTCGTTTATAGCTTGCTGTCTATATAATGTTTAATTATCAATTAAGTATATACTCTCTAATCCAGAGAGAAGGTACATTTTGATTTTCACTTTCACTTTTGAGGTCAAATGAAGAAATTCGAACTACATATGGCACTCTCATTGATAAAAGGATTGAACTATTTATTACTTTTTGGGGGATTTTATCCATACTAGGTTGGACCTCAAAAGTCAAATTATATACCTCTTTTTTGGAACAAAGGGAGTTGTCAGTATCAGACAATAACTATTGCTAAATTAGTTTTAACATGTATTTGTATGCCTCTCCAGGCCAAAAGAAAGGAAGAATGGTTGATTGAGAAATTAAGGAAATTTGAGGTACGCAAAGCCGCAGCTGAAGTACATGATCCTGAAAGTTTGACAGAGGAAGAGAAGTTCTACCTGAAGCGAACAGGCGAGAAAAAGAAACATTATGTACCAGTCGGGAGACGTGGAGTATTTGGAGGAGTTGTTCTTAATATGCATCTCCATTGGAAGAACCATGAGACTGTTAAGGTTGTTTGCAAACCTTGTAAGCCTGGACAAATTCAAGAATATGCTGAGGAGCTTACTCGACTAAGTAAAGGCATTGTGATTGACATAAAACCTAATAATGTCATCATATTTTATCGTGGAAAAAATTATGTGCGACCAGAGATTATGTCACCTCCTGACACCCTGTCGAAAGCAAAGGTACTCCTTTTTCTTCTGCAAGTCCACATGTTTTTCGTGCTAAGTCGTTTTATTATATTATAAAGTTCTTCATTATGTTCCATTTCTTTATGGAAGCAGTAAAGATGTGCTACCATTTTTTAGAATGAATTTATTACTCACAAAAAATGTTCATTTGCAAGTCCAAAGTATATATAGGCAAATATGGTAGTTTGTAAAATGATACATTCACAAATTTACCACTAAAGTAGTTTGGCTCTCCCTGGGGATGTTTTGGGTTCAAGCTATAAATTTCGATATGTGCTATTTTTCTATGTTATATGCAAGTTGCAACCTTTTTTTCTGTTTCAGTTATTTTTGTTGAGAACCGCTGGGTTTTGCGCTCAATCTATTCTCTTCTGCTATGGAATTGCAGGCTTTAGAAAAATACAAATACGAACAGTCCCTTGAGCATACAAGTGAGTTCATTGAAAAACTGGAGAATGAGCTGGAAGAGTATTATGAGCATAAAGCACGGTTTGCTAAAGCGAAGGAAAGTTCACCAATGGATTAAGTGGACGATGTTTAATGGTTCCGTCTTTGTGCGTATGGAGGATAAATGGGACATGGATCTAGTTTTTGCATTGTTGGTTGATGAATAATGGGTCTACTTTCGTCACTCCCACTGCTGTCTGTTGACCAGGAAGAAGGCAGAAGAATGAGTTTGATATGCACACTTATGTTCAAATTGTGGTGTGAGTTGTACATGTTTCAACCAAAGTCGCGGCATCGATGGATGAATCTCCTATGGCATGGCTCTGTTTCTTGGCAAAACTAGTAAGTCTTCACTTGGGTCTTCTCTTCACTTTCAGTAATGGGTGTGTCTAGTTCAAGTGAGTTGGTATGATTATCATAATGTAACATGATAAATCAATTATGATGAAAAAAAATCATTTTTGTTATTGATATCCTGGTGACAAACTGTCCTGATATGCACATAGTAATGTTTTCCGGATAGCCTTTTATTAATGGTTAGTTATAAGATACAGCCCTAATCTTGGAGGAGAAATGAAATTTAGGTACTAGACCAAAGCGGGTTTTCTTGCAATTGAGAATCTAGGTGAAAAAGATTTGAGATTAGAAAATAGATCTTGTTGGTGTTGGATGGAAAAAAGGTACCTTCTTAGTTGCCCTTTACTTTAAACTTCAAACTTAGGGGACGTTTACTAAACACTTACTTGGTAAGTGCTTAACATATAAATTTCCTCATCGGATGAACATGAGAAGGGCCAAGAATCTTACCGGGTAAAAGCGATGAGAAGGATGGAGAGTCTTACCCGGTAAGTCAGATGACGACCCTTACCCAGGTAAGTGCTTACCTACTAAATTGCTGCATTCAATATGCTTTGATGTACTAAAATCTTACGCATCTAAATAAATTATAGTGTTGACTCCTATTGGTAAGCGTTTACCGGGTAAGCATTTGGGTAAACGGCCCCTTAGTTTACCAAAATTATAAATAATTGTTTATTTTTTATACGATTTTAACACCAGTTTTTTTTTTGTATTTATAATACTTTATACACTTTAATAGTCACTCATCCCCATGAAATTTGCCTTTGGGTGAAGTCAGGAAAGTTCTTGGGCCTCATGGTATCCAGAAGGGGAATAGAGGCAAATCATGATAAAATCCAGGCAGCACCACTGGCACTTAGCATCAAAGAGATGCAATAACTCATTAGAAGGGTTACAACACTCGGAAGATCATATTCGAAGCAAGGAGACGTGTCTTCTGTTTTTCAACACTCTAAAGGAGATGAAGTTCGAGTGGACCTAGAGTGCTAGGAACTCTTTCGCTGCCACAACCTAGAAAGGAACTATATATATACCTAGCACTCTCTGAGCTTGCCCTTAACGCCGTATAGGTTAGGGAGGAAACCATAATGCAGAGACCTAGTACTAGATGAGCAAAGTATTTAGCAGGATCTAAGGCGTACTACCAAGTACCAATCCTTGAAAAACTTCCTTACACTGTAGTGGTTCACACTCCTAAACTTGGACTGTAATTTAGTCACACACTATCATTGTGCTCATCAACCAACCTCTTAGAAGAATTCTTCAGAAATTGATGCCAGTGAACGGATGATTAGATGGTCTATAGAATTGGTACAATTCAACATCCGACATAGATCTTGCCCTTCCATAAAGGGCAAGTTGTGCTGGAATATGCTTGTTGTATTGTCAAAATGTGAGATATATGCTTGTTGTTTTTACAGGAGAATCTGACGAAGGTTTTGCAAAAGCTGGAAATGAGGGGTTGTGCTTTTAGGAAGCATACCTAAGGTGTACTTGTATCGTTATTCGTTGGTGGGGTGGTTGATGGTCGGTATCGATGGTGGGGTGGTCGATCAGGGTTGGGAACGGGAGAGTTTTCTACTTGCATTGTTCAATTTTTAAATGTATTATGTCATTTTTTTTCTTAATTCAAAAGTGCATCATAATATATCAAATTCATAATTAGAAGGTTTTGTTGGAAGAAGTTTGTGTACAAAATGCTGGCCTAAAACTCTATAAAAAACATTTTTTAGATTATGTGATGGAAATTTGGCATCAATGGAAATATCTGGTAGAGAGGTGCTCAAAGTTTTACGATGTTTTAAGAATTTGTTTTAATTATATTATAATTTATAATTAACTAAAAGAGTACTTGTACAATGCAGCGAGACACATATCGATTTTAATGTTCTATTTTATTATTTGTCTCTGTCGATGTTATAATACGATTTTATGTGTTATTAAGAAAACATTAATGATTTTATTTTTGAATAAAATAAAAATTTGAAAAAAAATATATCAATGTTAATATCAAATCAACTATTTAAAGTTTTCATTTTTTATGTAATTTTTTTAATTTTTTTATTATAATTTAATTTAAGTGTAATAACRAAATAATTTATTTTTGGTTTAATAATATAACATTTTATAAAGATAATAATTAAGTATTYTGTTAGAACTYAATGATTATYCTAATTATATTTTAGATTTTTTATATTTAAAATGATATATTTATTCTGTATTTGATTATGTTTATCTGCAGTTAGTTACACGAATTCAGATATGGAGCTTTAATAAGTTGTATTTACGTACAATCTATTTGTAATCTTGAGTTTTAAGTAATATGCATTAATAAATAGTACCTTATGCATAAAAAATGGTTTTTAAGAGTTTTTGTCAAATGTTTTATAATATAATATAGATATAGATTATATTTTTAATTTTTAGTAAAAAAATAGACAGAATGTCAAATTGACTAGTTTACTAGTCGTAGTTAATGGATTAGATTTTAAGTTGATAGCAAGGTACATTATAAGATTGCATTAAGCCCGGTAAGAAAGCCCATTTACGACGGCATTCTCCCCCGGAACGGCGAGTCGTCGAGTTTCTGGCCTCGTTCTTCGCGGAAACAAACCCTACGGCTACAGCTATGAGCTTGTCACTTTTACAGGGCTATTCATCTCCTGAAGAGGAACAAGATGAGCAAAGATATCTCGGTTCCTCCTCCGACGAAGAGGAAGACTGCCGGAAAGAGGATGTTTCTGGTGACCGTACAACCACCAACAATTTTAAAAAGCCCTTGTTCGATCCACCTAATCCCGCAGCATCTTCGTCGCTTCCCTCGGCATTCGTCGCTTTTTCTGAGGTAATCTCACTCTCTTTCTCGATCATTTGTTTTCATTGAAGTATGCGTTTCTCTCAGATTACTTTAAGAGAAGGATAGTTTTCTTTTGTAGTAATTAGACGGCTTCCTCCGAGATAGAGGTAGATTTTCGATGTTAAAAGTGAAGAGACTTTATTATTAGCGAAAGTGATTAAATTATTAGCGAAAGTGCAAATTGAAAAATGTAGATTGGCAGCAATGCCTAGTCGATTTTACATTAATTTCGTAGTATTCTTTGAAACGAAGTGTCAAGCTCTATCTTATGAATAAGACGGTTGTATTTTCTTGTTAAGAAAGTGAAAGAATTCTTCAATTAAACAGTGGCACATTGGATGCTATTCTTAAAGCTTCGGCTAACATCTGAGTACAATTAAATCTTCAGAAAACAAGGTCTATTAAGCTACAACTTATTGCTAACTAATAACACCTTATATCCTTAGTGGCAGTGCAGTACTGCAATAGATGACCTTGGCTTGAGTATCATTAGGACATCCTCCTGAAAGTTTATGGTGAAAGGCTATCCAAATAATTTTTGGAATTTGTTGAGTAGATCATAGGGCCTATTAGTAACACCGAGCTGATGACCACACACTTGGTGTCAATGCAACATAAACCTTGGCTTGAGGATCCCCAATGCAACCTCATGGTGAAAGGGGCTGGGAACATAGAGCACCCAGCTTGTGACTATTGTGCTATGACTATGAAATCCCTACCCCTTGGTAGAAACATCATCTAGAAATGGCAGAACCACCGAGTCAGCAACAAACCATTAGCACGACCAGTTTCAGGTCAAGTCCTGGAGGATGTCGTCACGATATGCTTGTGGTTGTGTGTTTGTGCTTGATGAAGGGTCCATTACCTGGAGCCCCTTTTAGATAGCTAAGTGCCCTAAGTGCATGAGTGAGTGCTTGAAAAAAACAATTGGAGGATGTTACTGTTGACTTAAGGCATGGCTTGTGTAATAAACTTGTAGGGATTAAGAAATTTGATAATTGAGTTAATAAAGTAATGCACTGGAAATTATTGGTGATAGATTAGCAACAAAAATTGTTATATAAGCATTATCACTAGTAGTTGGACTAGAAGCAGTGTTATATACATAAGAAAATTCATATCAATTTTGCATCTGAAAGAACTAAACTTTCACACAAAAGAATCAGAATGAAGATCTTTCTGTAGAACAAACGGACAGTTCAAAAATAGGGTGCACCCTGAGTTGAAGCCAAAAAGGTATTTTTCAAACTTCAAAAGTGATAGATTCTGTAAACTTTTAATGAAGTTTTGATAACTGAGTTAAGCTTTATAAAACATATAGGGGCAAGCCTTGGGACAAACAACGAGGTTAACTCGTGGAAATAGCTCTATCTGAAGGATATGTTGCATTCTTCCATCCCTAACCCTCAGCCGGAAAAAATTTAGTGTTGCAGGGTGCCAATTAAACTTTATAACATATAATACGATAGAGAAACATGGGAGTTCTTTTCGATAAAAAAAAGGGAGTAATATTATTTGTTTGGCAATTTCAGCATTCGTGAGGTTTCGTAACCTTGGTCTACATTTTGAACATAAGCAAAGAACAGAGTTTTATAATGTTCTGTCACCTGAGAAACTTATTATATGTATTTTCCTGTGATTATTGGAGATTTCAGGACCCCCACAGTTTCTGAACAACTCTGTTGGAGAGTCAGGATCAGCAGAAAAAGATAATGATGTGCAGCTGTGGCGGCATGGTCATCGGAGAAATCGCAGAGACAAAAATGACATGCCTGCAGGTAGGTTCTTCTTTCTGACAATATAGCAACCTTTATTTGTGCAAATTGGTAATATCCTAAGCCTGGTCTTGTATGTTTTTGTTCTAATAATGTTATGAACAAATCTTTTCGTCTTAGTTTAAAAGGAAGAGATGCACTTTATACCTTGATTTATATGGACCAAGATCCCGAACTATGTATTATAAATAAATCGTGTGCCTTAGTTTAAAAGGAATGATACACATTTACCATGATTAAAACGGCGAACTATGTTATTGTAACACCATACTGGTCCTTACATATATGTCATCCTTATTATATTATAAACAAATCTTGCTTCTTCATATTAGAAAGAAGTACACTTGCAGCAGGTTGTTTATAGTCGGAGAAACATCTTGGCACCAATAAATCCTTGCTTAAACATAGAGTTTGTATCTTTCTTAGATCTAAGGGTGTTAAAGGGAGGCAACCACCCATCTGTGACATCTTGATTCTTGGTTACCACTTGGTATCATGCTGAATATACTTGGGTCATATTTGGGATTGCTTGAAAGCATCTGGTTTTATTCTAAGAACATAATTTGGAACAGTGAAAGTAAAGGTATTTGGTGGATTCGTTTTGAAATAGAGAATTCTACATTAATGGCATGTTTGGAATTGTTAACTGTTGATGGAGATAGAATAGTAAGACTAACAGTCTTGGTCAAACCAGTTGATTTATTTGCTTCAGATGAAAAGGTATTACAATGCATTCTGCCTTCTTTTCAGGTGGGACTTAGGCAATCATGGCCAAAGGTTCTTTGATTTGCAAATATTGATTAAGAATAGTGACGGATGCCGAGTCCACCAAATAATAAATTCCAACTACAAGCTAAATTACAACCAAAATTGTAATAGCGGTAAGTCGGGTCGAATCCACAGAGACTCGGTTTAACTTACTATGTCTAGAAAAATCAAATACAAAGCGACGACTTAAAAATAATTAAAAAAAAGGGGGGGGGGGGTTTGGATATGATTAATTAGACTAAATATGCGATTAAAAGTTATTATAAACAATTAGAACGAAATCCAACATTAGATCACTCTCGATGATGATGTAAATACTTATCAGCGATCTCGCAAACGTAAAAAGATAGGACAAGCTCAAGTCGGGTATGGTTATCAACAAGCTCTGACAACCTTCGTTTTCGCCTAACTAGACATTAGCTAAAATCAGTTCTTTAGCTAAATCTTAACTACAAGTGGAACAATGAACAAGCTCTCAACATCCCAAACGTAATTAGCTTTAACGAATTAGAAAACACCGACTCAAATAATTAAGCTCATATGCTCGGCTTAATATCACTTTGATTATGAGATTTCAAGAACTCAAATTGAAATCTTTATTGAATTCAAGGAGTTCCATTGTTACCATATCAAAGCCACAAGACAATTACGTATCTAATGTTTTGAATAACACGCATTCATAGGACTGTTAACTAATCGGACTAGTTAATTAACGTTCAAATGAAATTAACGATTAACCTAGAAATTACACAAATAAGCTTGTCCCAAACAATTACAATGACATCTCAAAGTAGGAAAACGTCAAAATCTAAAGTTAACTAATGTTGGAATAGATAAATTAGCAGCACATATCTAAATTGGGTTACCGATTCTAAAGAATTTTAGGATTTACCGTAAGAATTTGACGATAAAAAACCCTCTTCTCCAATCGATCCTCCCCTGCTGTCCGCTTCAGTYTCGCATCCGTATTCCCCAATCGAACAGCCGACCACCAGCTGCTGTCTCACTCTCGGTCTCTCTCGAACCAGCCTCTGCCCTTCACCCTCGCGACTATCTCTTCGACCCAACAGCCTCCCGATTTCTCCTGTTTTTCTCCCCTCTATCGCCAATTGACAGCCCCTTTCTGCTGTCTCTATTTCTCTCGTGA
>NW_020203706.1:0-2328 GCF_001531365.2 Cynara cardunculus var. scolymus | reverse complement strand
TGGAAACAGCCCATGTTTTGGCTTCTTCTCTTTGATTGAATGTGCTGGTATAAAAAGAGAAATCTTACACTTAGTTGGGTCCTATTAGTCTAGAAATGTACTAATTTAGAGTGATTTGATATTAAAGATATATAAAATAAAATCATTTATCAAATACCCCCTCACTYAGATCATTGTCCGTCCCGGCAATGTCTTAAGTTAGCACGTAGTTATAGAAAAAATAATGAATCAAATGAGAATGTCAACATGTATAGAATATCATGAACTTAAGAGTTGCGGCTTAGCTTCAATTAGAGGGTCTACCCAATTAAAAAGGCACAAGCTAATCTCGAGAACTCTCACGAATAGGATTAACAAAATGACACTGTATTCACTCCTTGGGCTAAAGTGTATCGCTCAAACCGTCATTACACTAGCATGTACCTACCATATGCTTGAAAAGTCTCTCACCCTTCATTACTTGGATAACATACATGCTTATAAATCAAAAGGTCTTAACAGGTGTAATGAAAAACAAGGCTTTGGGTACGGTAGGGAAATATTTAGGAAAAGTGACTAAGACCTAACACCAACGGAGAATCCGGCTACTCAACCACACTTTATTTTATTTTATTTCACAAAGGACTTTTGTATCTATCTTTGAAGCTCGTTCCTTTTTGGACGATATGGAATAGAGAAGAAACGTTTATATTCAACCGTATCGTCATTTTTGTTTTTTTTTTGTTTTTGTTTTTTTTTGTTTTTGTTTTTTTTTTTTTTTCTGAATATTCTGTTTTTTTTTTCTTTTTTCAATCTTTCCTTTCATTTTTTTTTATTTCCCTCCCCAACAAACAAATTCAACTTTCAAGTATAAAGGAATATTGGGATCACTCCATTGGTGCTTAGTCGGGTGAGTCGTGTTTGGATTGGTTTATGATGTGGGCAACAAATGAAATAGGCTAAGGCTCAAAGTGGTGTGCAAAAGGTTAAAAATGACATAAAAGGGTGAGCTAAAGGCCAATGGTTTAACAAAAAAAAATATGAGCAAACGATGGCCTTTATCATATTTATTAGCATGTAAATATCATGTAATCTTAAGGAGAGACAAGTCAAATTCTAGAGGTACATAACTAGGCATGACGTAATCACACAAGAAATGAAATTGAGACTAATATCAAGTGTTTTAGTCTAATAGGCTCAAAGTCTCACGGTAGTAAAATTGTTAAAGAGATTAGCAAGAGTCTAACTTTAACCGGTATATTACCACTATTCAACTCTAAGCGCTTTCAATCAAACTCAATCATGCTATACATGCATTCAAACTCATCATCATCAATAGTTAAAGTCATAAAAAAAATGCCAACACGTTGTCAAAACGGACAAAAATTCACATTTAAGTATTTACCCTGAAAAACATTTATCTACCCGGACCATGCCAAGACATTGTCAAAAATTTGACATCCCACCCCCACACTTAGATCATACATTGTCCTCAATGTATTCGATAAAGCAAAGGATATTCGAAGCAATCAGATAATGAGGGAAAACAGTAAACTCCCCTGATTTGGTGAATAGTCCTCTAATGTATGAGTTTGTGCAKGTAGATACGTCCTTTTAGCTCCAAATTTGAAGGTGAAACCTGAGAATAATCAAGGGAGGCGCAAAAGTGAAGAGGAGGCACTAACGAAACTAAAACATATGAGAAAAAAAAAATTGAAATAAATTGAAATCCATGGGTTGCCTCCCATGCAGCGCCTTTCTTTAACGTCTTTGGCTAGACACCTTCTTGTCTAAATGGATCCTCCCTCCGGCACCTCCATCTTGAAAACCTCCACGTCAAGAGGTTTAAAACCTTCATAAAATGGCTTTAAACGGTGGCCATCAACTTTGAACACTTTTCCCGTTTTCTCACTCTTAATCTCTATTGCACCATGACTAAAAACATTAGTAACAACAAATGGTCCCACCCACCGGGACCTAAGTTTTCCCGGAAATAACTTAAGTCGAGAGTGAAAAAGTAAGACCTTTTGACCTAGAACAAATGTCTTACGAGAAGACATTTTATCATGATAAGCTTTGGTCTTTTCTTTATATATAGAGCTACTCTCATACGCATCATTGCGTATCTCTTCCAATTCTTGGAGTTGGAGTTTTCGGTGAATACCGGTTTTATCAATGTCCAAGTTGACATTTTTCACGGCCCAAAAGGCCTTATGTTCCAACTCAACGGGAAGATGACAAGCTTTCCCATACACTAAACGAAAAGGAGACATACCTATCGGGGATTTGTAGGCGGTCCGATAAGCCCATAATGCATCATTGAGCCTTAAACTCCAATCTTTCCTACTT
>NW_020203705.1:16136-17617 GCF_001531365.2 Cynara cardunculus var. scolymus | reverse complement strand
ACAAAAGGTTTGGTAAAACTTCGTATGAGATTATAAATAAAAGAATACCAAACATCAATTTCTTTCGAGTTTTTGGATGTAGATGCTTCATTTTAAATGACAAAGAGGACAGAGGGAAGTTCGCTGCTAAAGCTGATGAAGCAGTTTTTGTTGGATACTCAAAGACATCTGCTGCATACAGGGTCTACAACAAAATGACCAAAATCATTAATGAGAGCGTGAATGTATCATTTGATGAAGTAATTGATGGGGTTTCTGAACAAGTCAGTTCAGGACCCGGGCTTATAATTAATACTACGTGGAAAGCTGATCAACCTGAGTCTTCTAACTCTGATAAAACTGATTTAGATTTCCTATTTGAACACTTTTATGAAGAATATTTTGAAAATAAGTCTAATCAGTCTATTGTTTTAATCAAGGACAATTTAACTGAACATCAGTTATCGGGTCCATCTCCTGATGTGCCCGTAACTGAAACAGAAGAGGAAGCAGAAGAAGTYGATGAAGAAATAGAGATGGAGAATCCAATCAATCCCRTTCAGTGTGAAGAGGGTGAATCTTCTGAAATGCAAGAGGTATTGGTTGAACCAGTTAACACTAATCCACCTCAATCAGATATTCAACCTATCCCATTTCCAAATATTGAACCTTCACCTGAACCTGCTCCTATAAACTCCCCAAGTTCTTATATTGATCAAAATTCACATCAAAGTTCTTATACTCCCTTACCTCATAGCATGAAGTGGACCCGAGATCATCCAATACATCAAGTAATTGGTGATCCATCAACACCTATACGTACACGGTCTGCGACTGCTAATGAGTGTCTATATTCCATATTCTTGAGTAAAATTGAGCCGACTAAGGCTTCTGAAGCCTTAGAAGATCCGGATTGGATATTAGCAATGGAAGAAGAGCTGAACCAGTTCGAAACACTCAAAGTCTGGAGATTGGTACATCGTCTAACAATAAGACGATTATCGGTACTAAATGGGTATTCAAAAATAAAAAGGATGAAGATGGTGTTGTGGTCAGAAATAAGGCTCGACTCGTTGCAAAAGGATATAATCAACAAGAAGGCGTTGACTATGACGAAACGTTTGCCCCGGTTTCAAGAATTGAAGCAATAAGAATATTTTTGGCGTTCGCGGCATACAAAAACTTCACGGTGTATCAAATGGACATCAAGACAACATTTTTATATGGACTTCTCAAAAAAGAAGTCTATGTCTCACAACCAGAGGGTTTTGTTGATCAGTCAAAGCCGGATCATGTCTACATCCTTGATCGAGTACTTTATGGCCTTAAACAAGCTCCGAGAGCCTAGTATGATATCTTATTAGAGTTTCTAGTAAAGTCAGGCTTCTCGAAAGGTAATATTGACACAACCCTTTTCATTAAAAAGGAAAAGTCTGATATTATTTTGATACAAATTTATGTAGACGACATAATATTTGGATCTACAAACCCCAAATACTGTA
>NW_020203705.1:13114-15001 GCF_001531365.2 Cynara cardunculus var. scolymus | reverse complement strand
TTGTGTTTAATTCAAATTCATTTAGTCAAATATCTGTATTTTTTAAATACAAGTCAGTATTTCAATTTTTTCTATCTGATTTTAAATTTCTTGATTATGGGAATCTATATTTGAGGGGGAATATGTTTTTATTTTATCTGATCATATTTTGAGGGGGAGTGAATTTTTTCTGTTTTGAACTAACAGCTTATATTTTTCTTACAGGTATTTTAAGTACTATCTAATTTTTGAAAGATAATTGCGTTTTGAAATATAAGTGTTTGGCCGATTTAAGTTTAATCCGGACAATGCTTGTCCGATTTATTGATAATCCGGACAATACTTGACCGATTTATTGTCCGATTTAGACATCCGGACAAAAGGCTATATGAGAAACTCTTATCCGGATAAGATTAGATATAATTTGCAAGCGATTGAGTGGATAACTAAATTGATGAGTTCATTTGTCCGTATTCTTTAAATCGTTTGATGATTTCATTTTTCCAAGTCTTTAAATCGTTTGATCYTTGAGCGGTTTAATTCCTAACCTTGAGCGATTTATTTCTTCATTGAGCGATTTATTCTTAAACCGGACAAGTCTTGACCGGTATTCTTCTAAATCGTACATGACTTGAGCGATTTATTGTCTTGATTAACACTTAGATATTGTTCATCTCATAAATCAGACACCTCTTGACCGATTTATTCTTATCCGGATAAACCTTGAGCGATTTAGAATTTGAACGGTTTTTGACTTTGACTATATATAGTCGACTCATTTTTACTTTTTACTTTTTATCCCATTTAACTATTCATCATCGTCTCCGCTCAACTCTGGTTCTTCGTTCAAGATCTACACAGTCAATCACTTTAACAGTCTCATCTTTCTTAAATCAAGGTTTATATCGTTTGATTCCTTATTCATATACCTTGATTGTATGGATTAACATTGATCTTATAGACTGTTGCACTCAATATTATCATTAACTTCATAATCGAATCTGAAAGTTGAATAATAAGAACATAAACTAAAAAAAAAACGGTTTTATCTTTGAATGTTTGAGTATTTTGTGAGTATTTTCATCGTTTTTTGAGTGTATTTTGATTTTGTTTTTGAGTGTATTTTGATTGTTGTATGCGTATTTTTTGTTTTAGTGTGTATTTTTTGAATTTTTTTTTACTATGTGTGAATGTGTGTTGAACGGATATTTCATCGGACAAGATGATCGGAGTTCAATCTGATCATCCTTAATTCGGTTGATGATTGTCCGATTTATTTGTTTTTGACTTCGTAATTTTGTATGTGAATACTTTGTTGTCCGGACTTCTAATCCGGTCACAACTTTGTTTTTTCTTTCAAGTGTTAGTATATTTGTACGTTGTCCGGACTTCTAATCCGGTCAATCTGTTTTTCTATTTTTTTTCTAAGTGTTTTATTTTTTTTAGTTTTAAGTTTGATTTTTTTTCTCTTTCTTTTCTTGTAATTTTTTTTAGTGTTTAATTTTGTTTTTGTTGTGTGGGTTGTATTTTGATTAAATAAATGGTTTCTAATGTTTTTAGAATTTTTACAGGTTAATGACGGATCAACGACACCAATCTGACGAGGATTCTCATGTTCCTTCCGTCAGATCAGATAACATTCCTATACACCCGCCCAACCAGCCTATTCCATCAGAAAGCATTTTCCCACAAATAAAATACCTTGATATAAAACCAAATAACCACGTCTTCTCTTTTGCTATGCCAGCTGAATACCCGATCATTATAGAAATCCTGAAAGGCCATCCAATTTCTTATTCATTATCTGCAAATACACTAGTTCCAATGGTGTATTTACAACAATTTTGGAGCACTTTGACTTTAGAAAAAGACGGGGATGCTATCTACTTTCAAGGCGAAGTTGACAAA
>NW_020203705.1:2588-12219 GCF_001531365.2 Cynara cardunculus var. scolymus | reverse complement strand
GATCATGATCAATCCATTCATGTTCAAAATATTGCAGTTGGCACAATTGTTGATGACATTGACGATATTTTTCCTGAGTATTCTGCTTAGCAACCTTGTCCAAGCTTGCATTCATTATCTTTCAACGTAGACGAATGTGATGATTACGATTGCATACTTCAAGACATACCAGATGATGGAGGAGATGAGGGAGTTAATGTTGAAAATGAAGAGAGGATGAGAGAAAGGGAAGCAGAAAAATATGGAGAGGGTGAGAGTGGAGCAGGAAAAGAAGATCAAGCTCCTTTCCAAACTGATACATTTAGCTGGGCAACCACATCTGCTACTGACATTCATCCGTTGAATGTTAGTATTGAACAAAACATAGCTAGCCCAGCTATGCATTTGCACACCCCTCCTATCCACTCAATTGGTTCTCAACAACTAATTGTTTCAACTTCATATGGGGATATAGTTCATATGCTAACTACTACTCATTTGGAGAATGTAGTTATTGAAACAAGTAGGCCGCTGCCCCAGTCTACGACTTCGATTCTGTGCACCTAGAGTCTAGAGCCAATACACAGAGTGGTGTCTTTTGACATTTCACAAGGACAGGTCGGAAGTCCTACCAATGCTAATATTATGCCAACATTGAAYGTAGGCACAACAGTTTATTCAACTGTTGTTACAACTGGTATTCTAAGTGAACAAGGAGTTACTTTACCCGACTTCGTGTCAAGGGAGTACCTGGACGGCGCCCTAAAGGCTGTTCAAGACAATATGGATGCTCAAATGGCTAGTCTCAAAATAATTTTGAAGGGGAAGGAGGTTATAGAAGAAGAACCACCATCTGTGTCATCACCATCGCATGTTCTTGAACCGTCTGTACCAGATCAATCGGTGGATGAGCTGAATAATTGTTTTATGCCAAATAATTGGCATCTCAGAATCCAGATGCTGAGGACGCAGATTTGGTCGGTCTCTTACGTCAACAATTAGACGTGAACCCCTTTGTTAGAGCATCAGAGTTTTTGGCTTTTCAAGATGTGGTTACTTCTAGCTTTTCCAAAGTTAGCAAGTTGATCACATCTAACACCCAAGATCTTAAAAGTTCAATAGATGCCCTAGCTGAACGGGTGTCTACATTAGAAGAAACCTGCAGGTCTCAGGCCATATCTCTCAAAAGAAGGCATGACGATCAGGACGATCCATATAGTCATGAGGGGGAGAGAAAGTGACAGAGATTGGCTGAGACTTTTGAACAAGGTGTAAGGGTTGGTGAGGAGCCATCAACTCAAGACGTTACTGCTGAAGCTTCTGACCTGAAATTAGTCCGGGAAAGAACAATTGAGGTTATTGAAGTTGTAGATGAAGGTTTGGAGACAAGTCCTACGATCGAGCCAATGGTTGAAAAGTCGGCGGACTCCACTCTAGGAACAAGGATGTTATTGGACTTGTCTTCCAACGTTGGTTTCAAAGAAGCGTTCTCTAAAACTCTGGGTGGAGAGCAAGACTTTGGAGAAGACATTGAGAATATAGATGAATCGACTGGGATCTATTTTGACTTTGAAGCCGATATAAATGATGATGATCCAGTGTTTCCTGTTCAAGAAGAACGTCAGTCTGCTCCAGAATCTTCCACTGCAGTCATATCTGATGTGCCAGACATTCCAGCTCAAAGAGAACATGTTGATCCAACTAAAATATTCACTAGAGACTATGTACCATTTCATATTAGAGCTAATTTTCCTGGATATGATCGAGCAAGGATCCGAGAGCCATATCTTGAAGATATCTACTTTGGAATCTTCATCTGGCATAGAAAAGTGCTAAGTGGCGACAAAGTTCTGGGCATTCATAAGCAGACAAGAGAATATCATACTGAATACCGTCATCTTCTGAAAGCCAAGTGTCAGCCAATCAGTGAAGTTCGTACAAAACATCGGATTATGACGACCAAACAAATAGATGCTCAGAAATTGTTGAGAATCTGGTATCCTGTTTTCACTGTAACAAGGCAGGATGGTCAGATTTGGAGATTCAGTGAAGCAGACTTATCGAACTTATACTTAGATGACCTTGTATATATGTATTTTGAACTAAAAAACATGACGATCAGAAAAGAAGGAGAATTGGTTGCTCTTGAAGCAATCAAGAGATTTATACGATGTCATGTGAAACTGGCAATGGTCATTGATGTACAGATGGGGATTGAAGACAATCAGCGAATCATCAATCTTAAAAGACCAAATCAAGACCTAGAWGACAWTGAAGGCTATCCAGTGTATATGGTTCWTGAAAGCCCAGAGTTCGGGGTCGTCTATTTTGCTCAACTACAAGTAAAGAAGTTCATGAGGTTTAGCGAGTTGAATAAATATTCTGACGGTACGATCAAATTAGTGAGAAGGGCAGTTGACTTGAAGAGGGTGATGAACGATAAAGCTGCTGAATCTGAACGGATGAGTTCCAAGGAAAGATACTTGCTGGTCAATGCAATAAACTTTCTCGAGGAAAAGATCCAATATAGGAATGCTCTGAGAAGGCTGGAGAAGATTCTTGGACTTCGCAAAATGAAATTCACAAGAGTCCAAACTTGAATCCAAAGGGGGAGAATGTTGGATTCAAGTTAAAGTGTTAAAGTTGTATTCAAGTTTCTCCTCAGAATAGCTTTATTTTGTAATAATGTAGTTTTACTATTCCTAGTATAAATAGTATTTTCCTTTGTAATTGTCATTACGAAGTCATTAGCAGAATTGTAATCAAGATTAGAGCTGTAAATTTCTCTCTCTCAATCTAATCAATCTTTGATAATATTCTCTCTACTTTTATGTTCATCTTGATTCTTGAAGATCATATCATGTTTGTATGATTTCTGGACTTCACAACTTCCATTATGGGGATTCCTGCCAGAATCGAGACTGGCAGAGTTGAGATTAATCCACCAGTCCCGGTTGTCAATAATAAAGAAGGAGATATCAATATGCTTTTGACTTGTAAACCACCAACCTTCTCTAGAGAATGATATCCAATTAAAACCATGTGTCGAATTAAAGAATAGAATCTGTACTCAATACCATCTGATGTGCAGAGACAGACAAAGTCAGATTTGCATTTTCTGTTTTGAAGTCAAATGCATTATTTTGGTGGGAAGTAGACTCCTTGGCCAGACCTGACATCTTACAAACTATGACGTGGACATAATTTGTTAACAGGTTAAAGGAACAATTTTGCCCAAAGGCTGCCATCAGGCAAATGGAAGAAGACTTTTTAAAGTTAGAACACGGAACCAGAATTGTTCGTGAATACACAGAAAAGTTTATAGAATACTCACTGTTTGCAGAGCATTACATCTCCTCTAAATCGAGAAAAGTGGAAAGATACATTTGGGGATTGAAGCCATCAATCCGAGAATTTGTAATTGGCATGAGATCGGCTGCATTTTCATTGACTGTTGATGCAGCAGAGGTAACCGAAAGGAATAAAAACAGACAATAAGAAGGAAAAGTAATGGAAAAGATAAAATAGGAAGGTCCATCAACTGGATACAGAGGACCAAAATCTGTAAAGTATGGAAACAGGCCCGTACAGAGATTCATTGAGAAAGCTTGTCCACGATGTCACCAGATTCATCAGGGTGACTGTAAAACTGATTTAAGAAAATGTTATCTATGTGGAGAGGCAGGTCATCTATCAAGAAATTGCGGACGATAAAGAGGTGTTTTACCTGTAATTCACCAGATCATCTTAGGCCTAACTTCCCGCAATTGAAAGCTCCACAGCTTACCATGGGACGAAATACATTGAGTGCTCTCGGATTGGGTAGAGAAGGATCAGGAGGGGTGCGGGGTCGATCTTTTCAAATTACCAAACACGAAGCCGAAACTACACCCGATGTAGTGACAAGTACATTTCCCGTGAACTCATTACATGCTAAAGTGATATTCGACTTGAGTGCAAACTTCTCATTTGTGTCCCCATCATTTGCTCCATATTCTTGCATGAATTGTGTGTTCAATAACTGCACTATTATTATTGAGGGATGTGAGCTACCAATCAGATTATTTTCTATGCCGATGAAAGAATTCGATATAGTGGTAGGGATGGATTGGTTAGCAGAAAATCAAGCTAGTATTGTATGTGATAAGAAAATGATCAGAATCATGTTGCCAAGCAAAGGAACATTTGTTATATATGGTGACCATCAGGGTTATCATACCGGGTTGTTATCTGTAATAACAGCCAGAAAATGAATACAAAAGAAATATCAAGGATTTTTGGCCTATGCTATAGTTATTAATAGGGAAAGGAAAGAGCCAGAGCAGATTCCAATTGTCAAGGAATATCCGGATGTCTTTCCTAAGTACTTGTCTGGTATTCCACCAGACAGAACCATCGAATTCAAGATTGATCTTATACCTCGGGCAGCGCCAGTAGCCAAAGCTCCGTACAGATTAGCCCCATCAGAGCTAGAAGAATTGGTGACTCAACTGAAAGATCTGCTCGACAAAGGCTTTTTCAGACCAAGTACGTCACCTTGGGGAGCTCCAGTTCTGTTTGTTAAAAAGAAGGACGGGTCCATGCAAATGTTCATAGATTACCGAGAGCTTAACAAATTGACAATCAAGAACAAATACCCATTGCCCAGAATATATGATTTGTTTGATTAGTTGGTTGGGGCCAGTTACTTCTCAAAGATTGATCTGCGATCTAGTTATCACCAACTAAAAGTCAGAGACGAGGACATTCTCAAGACTGTTTTCAGGACAAGATACGGGCACCATGAATTTTTGATTATGCCTTTTGGTCTAACGAATGCGCCTGCAGCCTTCATGGATCTAATGAACAGAGTATGCAACGAATATCTTGATAAGTTTGTAATTGTGTTCATCGATGATATTCTGATATACTCTAGGACAAAGGCAGAGCATGCAAAACACCTCCATTTGATTCTGAATCTCTTAAGAAAAGAGAAGTTATATGCCAAATTATCAAAGTGTGAGTTCTGGTTAAGGGAAGTCCAGTTTCTGGGTCATGTTATTTCAAAAAAAGGAATCAAAGTAGATCCAGCAAAGATCGAGGCAGTTGCAAAATGAGAGGCACCAAAGACACCATCTGAAGTCTGAAGTTTCTTAGGATTGGCAGGCTATTACCGTAAGTTCATCCAACATTTCTCCAAAATAGCCATTCCTTTGACCAAGTTAACTCGAAAGAATGTCAAATTTCAGTGGGAAGAAGAACAACAGAAAGCCTTTCAATTATTAAAAAAAAATCACATTTGCAGTGCCGCAATATTGACTTTTTACCCGACGGAACAAAAGATTTTGTCGTATACAGCGACGCGTCAATGTTTGGTCTGGGATGTATCTTGATGCAAAAGAGAAAAGTTATATCATACACATCCCGACAACTTAAAGATCATGAAAAACAGTACCCGACTCATGATATGGAATTAGCAGCCATGGTCTTCGTA
Source organism: Cynara cardunculus var. scolymus (assembly GCF_001531365.2). Classification (NCBI taxonomy): domain Eukaryota; kingdom Viridiplantae; phylum Streptophyta; class Magnoliopsida; order Asterales; family Asteraceae; genus Cynara; species Cynara cardunculus. The sequence goes on along the minus strand of NW_020203705.1, from coordinate 6,767 downwards.
TTAAATATATGAAGACATTACCATTTTGGAACAAAATGCCAAATATTCACTTATCACAAAAGTCTTCAGCACTTGTTCAACCAGAAGGAGTCAAACATGAGGCAGCGTTGATGGATTGAGTTAGTCAGTGATTATGACAGCGAAATTCTGTACCATCCAGGAAAAGCCAATATTGTAGCTGACGCACTGAGCCAAAAAGAAAGAACTGGATACATCAAGTCCGTAGCAATGAGAATAAATTTAACTCTGGATCTTTATAAAGAGATACAGAGATGCCAAACAGAGGCAGTCAAAGAAGATCATTTAAAGGCAGAGAAACTGGGTAAGATGATTACTACCCTGGAAAAGAATGATCAGGAGATTTTGTGCTTCTAGAGCCGGATATGGGTACCAAACTATGGAAATACACGGAAAACCATTCTGAATGAAAGCCACAAGTCCCGCTATTCAATTCATCCAGGTACCAACAAGATGTACAAAGACTTGAAAGTGTTTTATTGGTGGCCAGGTCTCAAAAAAGACATAGCAGAATATATGGAACGATGCTTAAGTTGTCTGCAATTTAAGATTGAGCATCAGAGACTTTATAGAAGTCTACAATCATTGGAAATACTCGTGTGAAAATGGGATCACATAACAAAGGACTTTGTGATGAAGTTACCCCAAACCCCAAAAGGTTATGATGCAATTTGGGTAATAGTAGATCGTTTATCAAAGTCTGCACATTTCCTACCAATGAAAGAAACTTATTGATTATAAAGGTTGGCTCAGATATACATCAAGGAAGTTGTGACTAGACACGGGGTCCCATTATCTATCATTTGTGACAGAGACAATCGCTTTTCCTTGAATTTTTGGGAAAGTCTGCAAAGAGCCTTGGGATCGCAAATTCGGTTGAGTACGACTTATCATCCTCAAACGGATGGACAGAGCAAAAGAACCATCCAGACTCTCTAACATATGTTAAGAACTTGCGTGATCGACTTCGGGGGATCATGGGAGGAACATTTACTATTGATAGAATTTGCCTACAACAACAGTTATCACTCTAGCATACAAGCGGCACCTTATGAAGTTCTATATGGAAGAAAATGCCGAATGCCGTTGTGTTGGAATAAGGTGGGTGAAAAGCAATGTTGGTCCCAAAAGGGTCTACAAAAATACTAAACAGTTTGTAGAAGGCGGGGGATGAATACAAACACAGATTTCAAATTTAAAATATATATTGATAGAGAAGATCAATACAGATTTTACAAGATTGTTTGCGRAAAGATAAGGTAAAAGAAACCTATCTAAACAATCTTAAGTTACACACAAAGGTTAGCAATTACAAGAAAAGAGATTGCTAAAGAAAATATCTTTTACTTTAAGCTGGAAGAAGCTTGAAGTAAGAATGAGGGAGGAGAGTGATGCGCACACTCTGCATGGAGAAGAAAACACTTCTATAAATACCCAGTGCATTAAATGTCCATTTAATGCAGTATGGTAGGTTATWGAGWGCGTGTCAAGCCTTAACAGGAAGGCTTGTCCTTTGTTACAGTGAATAGTACAAAAGCACTATTCTTGAACATACATCCTTACCTAAAGTTGGTGGACAAAGAGTCCACTAATCGGCTCCGTACCGTACTATCTTTGGTAAGGGTATGGGTTTGTCCTTTTGTGTGTRGAAGGACAAAACAACAACAATCGTGCTAAGCAAGCTTCTTTTGATCGCTGAATGCTGGAATGACCTGAAGGTCTCATCATCATTCGCTGAAGCTAGAGCAGTCTTCACACATAGTTAGACGGGCTTGTAATCACTAAATACCGCTTCAGATCACGTACGCRCCAGTCTCTAATCTTCAGTTTCAGTCTTCAACGTTTGCTGAAGGATCTTTGGTGTGACTGTTGTTTTCTTGAAGTATCGTTGTCTCTGAATGATTTACAAAGCGAGTTCGTCAGTGATCACTAAACATGCTCAGTGTATTGATCGCGGGAACTGAAAATACAGAAACTAAAATACATCGAAAGGAAAAAGGGATTATCATCAAATCACTGAGAGAGAGGATCAATAATCTCCCCCTATTTGATGATAACAAGATAACATAAAGAAAGTTATCTTATCAAATAATAGTAAGGAAAAGCAACATATAAAGTACATGTCCCTTTTTACTATTTTGGGATCTTTTTCGGTTTGGTCAGTCTCAGCTTGAGGATCTTCTTATGTTATATCTAAGAAAAATACAAGCACAGAAACTGAAACTGAAAGCTTATTCACTGACTTATAGATTGTCAATGAATGATAAAAGTAACACTGGAACTCATAGACTTGTGTCCCTATTACTTTTTTCAGGGATCTTTTTCAGTGAAGCACATGGAATACTCATTTTATTAAACAATGGAAATAATACAAGTATTACAGTACATGTTCAGAATTTACAGAAATGTAAATACAATCAATGAAAGAAGGTATAGAAAAGATTTACAAGGAAAAGTGGATTGTTGATACAAAGAGACTTAATCTAAAATACTTAGATCAATGTACTCAGGTACATCTTCACCAAGTTGTCTTCGACGTAGGAGCTCTCTTCGGATCTTCAGATCGACGACTTTTCCAGGCATACTGTCTTCTATCCATTGTAAGAGATAAACCAAGTGATCCATTGGACAGAGAGGCAGTTCTGACATTCTCTGAAATCTGACTTCACCTTCATAGTCAAGGAATATAACTCCTAACTCAGGTTTGAAATGCACAGTGTTGGGTGTATCGGGACCCTTAACTGGCAAGTCAAGATTCAGCATAGAAATGTCAATACTCATATGACCCTTCAGGACTTCATCTAAGGAGAACTTTGTTTCATGTTCGTTCCTCAGGGATGGTCCTTCACTAGGATCAATGAGTGTTTTCTTCTTTTTCTTACCTTTATAGAGAGTTGGCCGGTCAGGGACCTTGACATACCTGGACATCCTTTTGATAAGCTCGCTGATGGTGTCCTCGATAAGTGTCTTGTGTCTCGACTTGGATTGCTGAATGGCTTTCCTGATCTCCATCCATTCGCTGTATCCATAACGACCAAGGTAAGAAGGATACTCGGTAATGGTATCAAGATTATCCCTGGTGATGAGCATTGAGACAAGAGTACCACCGTCTTTAGATCGTCTACTGATGCTGACGCTGATAATTAGGCGGGGACTGAGTCTCTTTTTCAGATTAGCTTCGCTCCATTGCTTATCCTTGTCTTCGACCTTTTGCTTCTTTTTAAGTTCAGCTTCAGCAACCTGAAGAAGTTTGGCCTGGGCACGGATAGCACTCACCTTTTTCTTGGATCTCTTGGGAAGGACTTTAGCAGCTAGTGACTTGTCAAGCCTTAGGCTTTCTTCAGTCTGCTTCTTTTGAAGATCTAGCTCCTTTTCAGCCCTAAATGCCTCGAGTCTTTCAGTTTCTGAAAGGAAGTCAAACTCGCCACCACTAGAGGTACGAAGAGGAATTTTTACTCTAGTCTGGTCGAGTGACTCCTTAAGCTGAGTCATCTGCTGGTCTGTTGGAGTAGAAGAGGTTGGTTGATCAGGGACCGACTCTAATCGACCACAGGTTGATGATGGAATTTGAAGTTGGCTGAGTGAAGTATTCACTACCTGAGAGGTAGAGTCTTCAAATAAGGATTCTTGAGGTCTTGCGAATAGAACCTTCAGATTTCCTTCTTCAGCAACCGCCTTGCCTTTCGACTTGGGGTCCTGGTGCCCTGATGGTGGAGTCGATTTGCCTTGTCTTTGCTCCCCCTGGGATTGAGACTCCCTGAGGGCAACACCTTTGGTGGTTGTTGATGGGTTCAAAAACTTGATGGAAAAATCATCTTCATCATCGTCGTCGTCGTCACCACCTAAATCATCTCCGGTGTCTGGAATGACAGGTTCATCATCGTCTTCAACATCATCTTCATCATCCATATCATCAGCATCATCATCATCACCAGCAGCAGTGATGGTCTGGACCTCATCCCTAGGGATGGCATCTACGACCTCGGCTTGAGCAGCTTCGGTGGTAGGGATTACAGGAGCAGCACAAACAACCTCAGCTCTAGGAGCCTCAATGTTAGCTGCGTCTGAAGCTGATACGGGACCAACAGCCTGAGAAGGCGTAGGAACTGCATCAGATGATTCACCAGCGTTGGACCTCATCTCCCCCTCTCTGACCAAGAC
>NW_020203705.1:0-806 GCF_001531365.2 Cynara cardunculus var. scolymus | reverse complement strand
AGAAAGAGTTAGGGTTTTCAAGTAGAATGTGTATATAAGAAAGCGATTTAGTAATCAAGAAGGAGATGATTAAAAATCTGTTAGTTTAATGTATTAAGARAACAACATTCTTAATAAGATTAAACACATTTCTTAAAACGAAGAATAAGAAAGAAGAGTTTCTGACCTTTGAGAAAAAAGTAGTAAGATCGAAGAAACAAAGAGGTTTTGAAGGAGAGTTCTTGCTTTCAATTTGAGCAGAAATTCGTCTCAATATTTTGAAAGCATAAAGAGAAAAAGAAGAGGAAACCTCATATTTATAGGTAAGAGGAGAGAGAAATATGAGAGAGAAAGAGACAATTCGAAGAGAGAGGCGACAGTTCGAAAAGTGGTCTTGAAGAATGGGCCACGTTCTCATCCATGATTGGATGGCATTCAATGGGGTGTCATGATGACAGTCCATTTTGCGGGTCTCAAAGCGTCGTGTCTTGGGAAACAGAGAATGTCGTCATGAATACGATCATTAACTATTTTCTTTTAAAAACAAAAAAGGTTTTTAAGAATATGAAGAGTCCTTCAGTTTGAAAAAGTACCGAGGGACTTCATTTAAAACAAAACTACACTGAAAACAAGACGTTAATCAGCGAAGGTTTTAAGTCATCAAGAGTCCAGTGAGTAAGAACACTGACACTGGCTTTTAAAAACAATTTKGGTMACTRAAGARAAGTCAGTGATCAATTTAAGTTTTTAAGACAAGTATAAAGATATACTTCAAGATGTGATGAGTGAAGAGAGGCACTGACATCACCTTTTAAAACATTTTATCA
>NW_020203704.1:12456-17221 GCF_001531365.2 Cynara cardunculus var. scolymus | reverse complement strand
GTTCAGTTCTCATGTTCAATTCAGTTTCAAGGTCTGTCTTTAGATCAGACAATTTCTTTGAAGTATCCAGGAGTTTACCTTCTAACTCCTTCTAAAGCATTTCAAACTTTTTCTTCTGATTAATCAACTCTCGTTTCTCTTCATCTGAGCTGCTTTTGTCATTCTCCGAAGCAATGTCAAGCCACTTTCTTTTCTCAGTAATCTCTTTGGCAATTGTTGTATACTTCTTTGAAGTATTTCTTTTCTCAATAGCAAATTTCTTTTTCTCATCGTCTAAAGCCTTTTGCTTTAGATCAATGCTTTCAGACAATTTCTGTAGTTGACTCTAACAGTCTTCAGAGATGTCTTTCTTTTCTTTAGCATTCTTCGCTCGTTCCAGAATGATAAGCTGCTCAAAATCCGATATTTGCTTTAGAAACATCTTTGCGTTCAGCTCGAGAGAGTTAATCTTATTTTCATAAGATTCACGTTCAGTTCCAAACTTTCTTTCAACTTGAATAAATCTTTTATTTTCCTTCTCAAACTCTGCTCCTTCCATATTTAAATTCCTTTCTGCTATCAGAAATTTCTCCTTCTCTAAGTCCAGTAATTTCTTTAACTCATTCAGATCATTCTCAGACTTGTGGAACTTCTCTGTTAAATTCTTTATCTTTGTATTGTTCCTTGGAGAGTTCCTCTCAGCAGTTAGTTCATTTTGAACTTTTTGGAATTTAGAGAACAAWTCGTTATTAGTCTTAATCCTTGTATTTATCTCTTTATGACATTCCATTATGACATCATTCAAAGAATTTTTAAGTTTATCAATTTGAGATTTGGATTCATTCTTAACCCTTTCTAACTTTTCTTTATGCTCCCGATTCAAAGTTTCAATACACTTCTCATTACCATAATTCAGAATTTTAAAATACGCAATACTCTTTTCTAGCTCAGCAATCTTCTCTCTCAACTCTTTTATAATATCTGCCATTAAAAAAAATTGATCAGTTAAGGATCTATGCAGTTCAAGAAAATTGATTAAAGAAAAAACAAACTAAAAGAATTACACAATTTCTGGAAATTCACACAACGCTCAATTCTCAAACTCACAAACATCAATACACCTCATTGTGTCTTAATCCGGTCAAGAAAACGACTTAAACTGCTCACTTCTAAGAAGCTTATCCGGTCAAGTTATGTTCCTTAAACCGCTCACCACATGCAGTCTTATCCGATCAAGAGGTGTGAAATAAAACGTTCACTGCATGAATTTCTTATTCGGTCATTGAATGAAGTAAATCCGGTCAATGAATGAGACTAAACCGATTATTGCATGGAACTAAACCTGTCACAGCATGTATCTAAACCGCACACTGCATGAAACTTAAACCGGACACTGTATGAGTCTAAACCGGACACAGCATGAGTCTAAACCGATCACAGCATAAGTCTAAACCGATCAATGCATGTATCTTAAACCTGACACAGCTTGAAGCTTAAACAGGACACAACTTGAACCTTAAACCGGTCACAGCTTCAGGCTTAAACAGATCGTTGCATGAATGTAAACCTGTCAACACATGAATACAAACCGGACAACACATGAATGTAAACCTGTCACAGCTTAAATGTAAACCGGACAACACTATGAATGTAAACTTGTCACAGCTTGAATGTAAACCGGACACTGCAAAGAAAACTTGAAATAAAATGTTGTCCGGATATGTAATCCGGACAAAAAGACTTGTTTGAAAACAGTCAACTTTGGACAGCTAGATCAAACACCAAACCATAAACCAAGTAAGCATGCAAAATGTAAACATTGAATTGATATACCGCTCAACTCTCCGGTCTTATATCCGCTCAACTAAACCGCTCAACAACTAATCAAGATCATCATCTAAACCGGTCAAAATTTTGATTAAAAGAACCTCTAAACCGCTCAACAAACACAATTCACACATACCTGACAATCAAACTAAGATCAAATCAACAAACAAACACAAAAATTACACAAATTCATACAAAAATTGGATCAAAAACTGATTTGTTATGAATTTTCACATGAACACAGAGAACTTCAAAACAAACAAATCTCTTCAAATCTCTAAAAACAATGATCAAAACGCAAAATCACAATAATAAAAATGAAACACTATGTTAAAACACACACACAACGATCATCATTTTAACAATCAAATGTCCAAGAATGAAAGATTTAAGTAAAAAATTTGTGAAAACAGTTAAGAACACTCAAGAACATAAAATCATGAAATTCCAGAAATTTCAGCAACTCTTGATGATTTCTTCAAACAAATTTCGCTGCAAACGTGCTTTGATACCAAATGTGAGTCCCTAAAATCACTAATCAATCTTCAATAAACTTCATAATATGGCAGAATCTGGATATAGCATTCAAGAACACCAAGAACATTGAGAGAGAAAGTCAATCTTTACAATTCTAGTCAAACCTCTCTTTACGTATAGAATATACAAATGAGCTCTCCTACTTCTAATTACAAAGACAAACCATATTTATATGGTCAAACCTACTAAACATAGTCAAAGTCAAACTCCTATATCAAAAGTCACACACGCCGACTTTTACAATTATAGACTATATTTAACTTTCAAGACGAATACAATTAATACTGATTTTTAGTCCTAACAGTGTTCTTGATTCTTACTCTGTTTGTTCTTATATTGTTTCCGCTGCACTTTGATTGTCTTAAAGATCATCTAGAGCATTTGATTGATATCAAAACTGAGTTTACATGTCCTAACACATAAAGATCATGTATGCGGTGCATGTGAAATGAGCAAACTAAAGAAAGCTTCTCATAAGCTAAAGACAGAGTTCAATACTGAACGTCCTCTACATCTACTTCATATGGATATTTGCGGTCCTATGAGAATTCAAAGCATCAATGGTAAAAAGTATGTGCTGGTCATAGTCGATACTATTCCAGATATACCTGGGTTCATTTTCTACGGTCTAAAGATGAAGCAACCGAGACAATTATTTCCTTCTTGAAGACAGTTCAAAAAAATCTGCAACTTCAAGTTCAGAAAATCAGAACAGACAATGGAACTGAATTCAAGAACAGCACACTCGGTTCATTTCTTGAATCCATTGATATTTCTCATACATTTTCGGCAGCCCGGACATCACAACAGAATGGTGTTGTTGAACGAAAGAACAGAACGTTGGTGGAAGCGACACGGACATTGCTTACATATTCCAGTCTTCCTTTATTCTTATGGGCTGAAGCAGTAACGACTGCTTGTTTTACCCAAAACAGCTCTCTTGTAAACAAAAGGTTTGGTAAAACTCCGCATGAAATAATAAATAAAAGAATACCTAACATCAATTTCTTTTGAGTTTTTGGTTGTAGATGCTTCATTCTAAATGACAAAGAGGACAGAGGGAAGTTCGCTGCTAAAGCTGATGAAGCAGTTTTTGTTGGATACTCAAAGGCATCCGCTGCATACAGGGTCTACAATAAACGGACCAAAATCATCAATGAAAGTGTGAACATATCTTTTGATGAAGTCATAGATGTGGCTTCTGAACAATTCGGTTTAGGACCCGGACTTATAATTAACACTTCGTGGAAAGTTGATCAACCTGAGACTACTAACTCTGACAGAGCTGATTTAGATTTCTTATTTGAACACTTTTATGAAGAATATTTTGATAATAAACCTAATTAGTCTAATGTTTTGTCCAGGGAAAATTCAACTGAACAACAATTATCGGGTCCATCTCCTGATGTGACGATAACTGAAACAGAAGAGGAAACAGAAGTAGTTGATGAAGAAATAGAAATGGAGAATTCGAACAATCCTGTTCAGTGTGAAGAGGGTGAAACTTCTGAAGTGCAAAAAGTGTTGGTTGATCAAGTTAATAATAATTCACTTCAATCAGATATTCAACCTATTCCAGTTCCTAATATTGAACCTTCACCTGAACCTGCTCATATAAACTCCCCAAATTCTTATACTGATCAAAATTCAGATCAAAGTTATTATACTCCCTTACCTCATAGCAAAAAGTGGACCCGAGATCATTCAATACATCAAGTAATTGGTGATCCATCAGCACCTATTCGTACACGGTCCGCGATAGCTAATGAGTGTCTGTATTCCATATTCTTGAGTACTATTGAGCCGACTAAGGTTTCTGAAGCCTTAGCTAATCCGGATTGGATATTAGTAATGCAAGAAGAGCTGAAACAGTTCGAAGCACTTAAAGTCTGGAGATTGGTACCTCATCCCAACAATAAGACGATTATCGGTACTAAATGGGCATTCAAAAAAAAAAAGATGAAGATGGTGTTGTGGTCAGAAATAAGGCTCAGCTCGTTGCTAAAGGATATAATCAACAACAACGTGTTGACTATGACGAAACGTTTGCCCTGGTTGCAAGGATTGAAGCAATAAGAATGTTTTTCGCGTACGCGGCACACAAGAGCTTCACTGTATATCAGATGGACGTCAAGACAGCATTTTTATATGGACTTCTCAAAGAGGAAGTCTATGTCTCACAACCGGAGGGTTTGGTTGATCAGTCAAAGTTGAATCATGTCTACATCCTTGATCGAGCGCTTTACGGCCTTAAACAAGCTCTGAGAGCCAGGTATGATAACTTATCAGAGTTTCTGGTAAAGTCAGACTTTTCGAAAAGTAATATTGACACAACTCTTTTCATTAAAAAGGAAAAGTCTGATATTATTTTGATACAAATTTATGTAGACGACATAATATTTGGATCTACAAACCCCAAATA
>NW_020203704.1:6759-12196 GCF_001531365.2 Cynara cardunculus var. scolymus | reverse complement strand
TTGGACTCTGGTATCCCAAGGGTACTGGTTTTGAACTGACAGCTTATTCAGATGCAGACTATGCAGGCTGTATGTTGGACAGGAAAAGTACAACAGGTCATCTACAGTTTGTGGGAGACAAGCTAGTCAGCTGGGCATCAAAGAAACTGAACTGCGTTTCCATTTCTACTGCCGAAGCAGAATATGTAGCTACTGCAAGCTGCTGTTCTCAAGTGCTATGGATGCAGACACARCTCAGAGACTACGRGTTTTATTTTAATAAAATTCCAATTTACTGTGATTCCAAAAGTGCTATTGCTATTTCATGTAATCCTGTTCAAACATTAAAACCAAGCATATAGATATCCGATATCATTTTATTAAAGATCATGTAGAAAAAGGAACCACTGAACTGTATTTTGTAAATATAGAATTTCAATTAGCTGACTTATTTACGGAAGCTTTAGATGAAAAACGCTTTAGCTTTCTTGTATCTAAGTTAGATATGTTGAATTTGAAAATTTGAATTTTTATTAAAAACAGTTCAATTTATTGAATTGTATTTAATTCAAATTCATTTAGTCAAATATCTGTATTTTTTTAAATACAAGTCAGTGTTTCAATTTTTTCTATCTGATTTTAAATTTCTTGATCGTGGGAATCTATATTTGAAGGGGAGTGCGATTTTTTTTATTTGATCATATTTTGCGGGGGAGTGAATTTTTATCTGTTTTGAACTAACAGTTTATATTTTTCTTACAGGTATTTTGAGTATTATCTAATTTTTGAAAGATATAGAGTTTAGAAATATAAGTGTTTGGCCGATTTAGTCTAATCCGGGCAACACTTGTCCGATTTATTGTCCGATTTAGACATCCGGACAAACAGCTATATGATAAACTATTATCCGGATAAGATTAGATATACTTTACAAGGGATTGAGCGGATTGACAAATCGTTGAATTCATTTGACCGGATTACTAAATTGCTTGTTGATTGTATTTTTCAAGTCCTTAAATAGTTCAACTCTTGAGCGGTTTAATTCTTAACTCGAGCGATTTAACTTTCTTTGTTGAGCGATTTATTTCAAAATCGATTGAACCTTGAGCAATTTATTCTTAAACCGGACAAGTCTTGACCGGTGTTCTTCTAAATCTTCTATGCCTTGAGCGATTTATTGTCCGGATTAACACTTAGATATTTCATATTCCATAAATCAGACACCTCTTGACCGATTTATTCTAATCCAGATAAGTCTTGAGCGATTTAGAATTTGAACGGTTTTTGACTTTGACTATAAATATTCGTCTCAATTTTACTTTTCACTTTTTACTCCCATTTACTATTCATCGTCGTCTCCGGTCATTCATCTGGTTTATCGCTCAACATTGTTATTGATTCTACTGTTTCATCTCTTTATTCAATAAGATTTACTTCCTTATTCATATTTCCTTGATCGATTGGACTTGTGTTGGATTGTTTGGACTGTTTCGTTAATCATATTGAATCGAAACTTAAAATAAATCATAAAAGGAAGAAAAATAATAATCAGTTTTTATCTTTGTTTTTTATGTTTCAAAATGTGTTTGCATTTATTTCTTTTTGATTTTTTTGTGTGTGTTAGTGTTTTTAGATTTCTGTTTGTGTTGACCGGATTTTTTTTAGTTTATTTTTCTTTGACTAATCCGGTTGATGATTGTCCGGATTAGTCTTTTTCTTTGACTTAGTATTTTTCTTTAAGTTTTTGGATTGTTTGTCTTTGTTGACCGGACTTCAAATCCGGTCACTCAACAAATTTGTTTTTCTAAGTGTTGTTTTTTCTCTTTGTTGTCCGGATTTCTAATCCGGTCACCAATTTTTTTTCTCTAAGTGTTTTGTTATTTTTTTTGTTTTGTTTTTGTTATTTTTTTAATTTTTTTTAGTTTAGCCATTTTTTTTGTTTATTTTTTTAGAGTATTATTTTTTTTAAATAATTTTTTTAATTTTTGTTTTTGTTGTGTTGTTATTTTTTTTAATTCAAATTTCTTGAAAAAAATGGGTTCTAATTTTTTTTTTTTTTTTTTTACAGGTTAATGGCGGATCAGAGACATCAATCTGACAAGGAATCTCACGTTCCTTCTGTCAGATCAGATAATAAACCAATCCCGCCTAGCCAACCCATTCCTTCTGAAACATTATTTCCACAGATTAAATACCTAGATATAAAGCCTAATAACCATGTAATCTCTTTTGCTATGCCAGCCGAATATCCCATTATCCTGGAAATTATGAAAGGACACCCCATAGCATATTCTTTATCAGCAAATACACCTATTCCAATGGTATATTTACAACAATTCTAGAGTACGCTTACTTTGGAAAAAGACGAGGACACCATTTATTTTGAAGGAGAAGTTGACGAATATGTCAGTCGTCTGACATTGAAACGACTAAGAAGAATTCTCCGTCTGCCCGGACCAGGCTCTACTGGTTTTGAAGATTTTGTTTCAGATGAACAACTGTGCTTGGATATCAAACGTTTAGGATACTTGGCAGAATTGAATAATCCAACTCAATTCAAAAGACGATTCCTACCATCATTCTGGCATTTGTTGTTCTCAATTCTGAACAGACGCCTGACGTCAAAGACAACGGGCATAGATACTTGCAGTAGCTCGTTTCTCAAATTTTTTCATGGCACTGTCTTCTCGAGAAACTATGAATATGCTTTAGTCATATGGAATGAATTGGTGGAACTGGTCAATGCAAAAAGATTCCCGTCTAAAGCTCTGAAATTTGTGCCCTTCCAGAGGTTTCTGCAACTGTTTATTATGGCAATGATCAATGCTAATGATGATATTTCGGCCAGGTCAAATTCTGAAAAAGGGCCAACATTCGTCATGACCAGAATTGACAGCATACAGAAGTAAAAGATTTGGATTCTATAATGCCAATACCACCAGAACTAATTGCCTTAGCTGATCAGATTGCTCAGTGCGTTATAGATTATAGGACAGTGATAGATCCAATAGCTCAACCAGAACCGGTTGAACTTGCCCAAGGATTACCCCATGCCTCAATTGTGAGAGAGGAGTTAGAAATAGAAGAGCGAGTTCAGGAACAGGGGTTACCTGAACAGGGAAGTGTGATGAGGGAAAAAGAAATAGAGAGGGGTGAACAGGCGGGGGGAGCGTCTGATCTGCAAAGTACTTCATCTGTTAGTACTTCCACAACTTCGTCAAGTTCGGAAGCTACTGAAACCGATAATGAGGCAGTTTCTGGTGATCATTATGATGATGATGATAATAATGATGATGGAGCGGAAGATCGTGCTCAAACTGTTGTTTCAGCTGTTCCTTCTTAGAATATTCCAATTGGAACACTGGTTGATGACATAGATGACATTTTTCCAGAATATTCAACTCAACAGCCCTGTCCGAGCTTAAATTCTTTGTCATTCAATGTCGATGATTATGATCGTATTCTTCAAGATCTTTCTAATGTCACACCCCGCTAAAGCGGAAACGCGAGGTATGCCAGGTAGAGTCTCATAGCGATAGAGTATAAGTAACACAACCATACATTTTAAAATTTAAATACATCATAACCAAAGTTTACAATCCCAAAGACAAGTTTATAATTTAAACACAAAAAAACTTTGAAGGTCATAATTGTGACACGGCTTCTTTTAAGAGTCACCATGAGCCTTTCTTACCCCTGAAAAAGCACGTCAAAACAAGTGTCAACTACAAGAGTTGGTGAGTTCACAGGTTTTCATTTCACAACAAATTTTTAAGCAATAAATAAGTCGAGTAAATCTTTTACTTACTCGNATAATGTACTCCAAGAAATTTTTAAGTGTTGGGCCACTACTAAACCTGACACCTACGCCCTTTTATACCGAATTACCTCAGCGGTGGGACTAAACCCCACATGTGTAGAACCCTTATTTTAGTTATATGCACCCCTACTCACCAGCAGAAGGTGGGATTGTCAGTCCAAATAGCGCTATCCACTTAAACTATCGGCTCAACGAGTTAATAGTAGTGTCACACCGGGACTTTTGAAATAACCCAAACACAACTATTACTTGAGTACAAGGTGTTAGAGCTCGCATTCACAATTTCAGTTCAAAATATAATTCATAAGAATCAATTTGAATTCACAGTTTAAACGCAATGAATATTGCATGCAAAACATCACTATATTTATACATGTTTTTTCCCACAAAAACGCGAAAATAGTAAAAAGGGGCCGTGAATACTCACTCTTTTGCAATGCTCCGAAAAATAGAGATACGATCTGATCACCACACTAGTTCAACGATTCCCTATAAAAGAGAAATATCCAAACCATCACTTATGGATTTAACACTACTTATGGGGTTTAATAAGTCCTAAGTCCATAATTGTCTACTTATGTCCCATATTAATTATCTATAGTCCAAAATGTCCATATGCTCGTTAATGTATTAATTTATACCGAAAACAATGCTATAGTCCAATAAAAATATCAAAATTTTACAAAATCAACTAATCCCAAAATCTCGTTTTTGGGCAGAAACTAATGATACCTAAAAATGATCAAATTAAAGAGACTTCTAAAATGAGATAATTTCCTATCTTTTTACATGGGCTATAGAACTGAGTTATAGTCATCGTGACCAAATTTCATGTATTTCAGACATGCAATAATGATTCAAATAATTTATGCAAAACTACTTATCATGACTGATATGGCAGATTACACCATGTTAGTAAAACACTCATTAAAAGAGTTTTACTAAGTGTTCTGCAGAAATTCAAGTTGGATTATAAACTTAACACTTATATGAAACTTTCAAACTAAAAATCACTCATTTTGGGTGAGTTAAGAGGAAGATATGGTACAATAAAGTTACATGCACACATCTATCATTAGTTGACAGATTACACACTTAACTTTAATAAATTGGTTAATGCCTCAAAACTTCATATTTTTGAGTGAAACTRGATTCATATGAACCCTAACTCATAAAAGAACATTTTAGAAGAAGAATCATACACTAAGAACAAATAATTAGAGAGATATTAGCATACAAAGTAGGAGTTACCTACTGGTGGTTTCAYAGTTTGCACACCTATAGTGTTTTTAGGTGTTTGGAGACCAAAACTCCATAATTTCATGTGATTCCACTTGAATGCAAGATATAACCCATATGTTTAACTCTCAAAAAGAAGAATCATCCTTTTTCATCGAGTTTTGAAAAAGATATGGTCATTGGAACATACATATACAAATATGTCAGATTCAGACAGATTGCATGTTCACTTTGTTTTGAGTAGTTAAAACCTCAAATCACCACAATATTGAATGAAATCGGTGGCATTTGAAAGGTAACTCATTAAACTAACATCCAGAAGAAAAATCAACAATTTTGAATGATTATCTAGAGAGTTATGGCTGTTTAAAGTAGGGTTTACCTACTGAAAAACTCTCA
>NW_020203704.1:0-5829 GCF_001531365.2 Cynara cardunculus var. scolymus | reverse complement strand
ATAATTTCGGGTCGGAACCGGACTTTCTAAGCAACTGCCGGAACTTCTTAGAAAATTTTCGATCAAACTAACCTAACTAACTCCTAATCTTATAAATTATCTTCAATAACACTAATACAAACTTAATAAGAGCTAACCTGGGAGTTCGAATTTGACGGTTGTCACATCTAACATAGAAGGAGATGAGGGAGTTGCAGTTGAAAATGTTGAGAGATTGAGTGAAAGGGACGTAGAAGAATATGGAGAGGATGAGAGTGGAGCAGAAAAAGAGTATCAAGCTCCTTTCCTAGCTGAGCAACCATATCTGCTACTGACATTCATTCGTTGAATGTTGGTATTGAACAAGACATAGCTAGCCCAGCTATGAAAATGCACACCCCACCCATCCACTCAACTGGTTCTCAACAACCAGTTGTTTCAATTGAACACGGAGATAGAGCACATATGCTAACTACTTCTCATTTGGAGAATGTAGTTATCGAAACTAGTAGGTCGCTGCTCCAGTCTACGACAGCGATTCTGTGCACCTCGAGTCTAGCGCCCATACACATAGGTACACATGAGTCTAGAGCATCTGTTGCTCCAAGTGCAGTTCTCAGTGAACTTGCCGAAACGACCGGAGTGATGTCACTTGACATTTCACAAGGACAGTTCGGAAGTCCTACCAATGCTAATATCATGCCAACATTGAACGTAGGCACAGCAGTTTAATCCACTATTGTTACAACTGGTAATCTAAGTGATCCAGGTCTGAGTTTACCCGACTTCGTGTCAATGAAATATCTGGACGGTGCCCTAAAGGGTGTTCAAGATAATATGGATGCACAAATGGCAAGTTTGAAAAGACTTCTAAAGGGGAAAGAAACGATTGAAGAAGAGCCACCTTCTGCACCATCACCACCACATGTACCTGAGCCGTCAGTACAAGAACAATCGGTGGATGAACTTAAATCGTTGTTATATGCAAAACTGATGGCATCTCAAAATCCCGAAGCTGAAGATGCAGATTTGGTCAGCCTTTTGAGACAACAACTGGACGTTAACCCTTTTGTTCGAGCCTCAGAGTTTTTGGCTTTTCAAGATGTGGTTACTTCTAGCTTCTTCAAAGTTAGCAAGTTAATCACATCCAAAATCCAAGATCTTAAAAGTTCAATGAATGCCCTTGTTGAACGGTTGTCTACTTTAGAAGAAACTTGCAGATCTCAGGCCATCTCTCTTAAACGAAGGCATGACGATCCAGATGATCCAGATAGTCATGAGGGGGAGAGGAAGAGACAGAGAGTGGCTGAGACATCAGAGCAAGCTACAAGGGTTAGAGATGAGCCATCTACTCAAGACGTAATTGCTGAATCTTCTGCCCCGGAATCTGTTCGGGAAATAAAATTTAAGGCTATTGTGATAGAATAAGAAGAAGAAATGGAGACAAGTCCTACGATCGAGCCAATGGTTGAAAAGCCGGCGGGCTCCACAGTAGGAACAAGGATGTTATTGGACTTGTCTGCCAATATAGGTTTCAACGATGTGTTCTCTACTACTCTAGGTGGAGAGCAAGATTTTGGAGAGGACATTGACAACATTGATGAGTCGACTGGGATTTACTTTGATTTTGAAGCTAATATAAATGATGAAGATCCAGTTTTTCCTGTTCAAGAAGACCGTCATACTATTCTAGAATCTTCCACTACAGATGTACCTGATGTATCAGACATTCCTGCTCCAAGAGAACATGTTGATCCTACTGAAATCTTCACCAAAAATTATGTGTCATTCCATATCAGAGCGAATTTTCCTGGTTATGATAGAGCAAGTATCCGAGAGCCATACCTAGAAGATGTCTACTTTGGAATTTTTATTCGACATCGAAAAGTTCTGAGCGGTGATAAAGTTCTTGGTATCCACCGGGAAACCAAAGACTATCGCTTAGAATACAAACACCTTTTGAAAGCCAAGCGCCTACCTATAAGTGAAGTTCGTACCCAGCATCGGATTGTCACGATCAAACAGATTGTTGCTCAAAAGCTTCTGAGAATCTGGTATCCTGTGTTTACTTTAACTAGACAGAATGGTTAGATCTGGAGATTTAGCGAAGCAGATTTTTCAAGCTTATATTTGGAAGATCTAGAGTATATGTGTGACAGCAGTCAAATTCGAAATTCCAGGTTAGCCTTTATTAAGATTATATTAGTGTTATTGAATTTAATCTATAATAATAGGAGTTAGTTAGGTTAGTTTAGGTAAAAAAAATTAAGAATTTCCAGCAGTTGCTTAGAAAGTCCGGTTCCGACCCGCAATTATCTGAAACGTCCTATACAGTACCAAATGCTCTAATTTATACCCAATATATATAAAACACTAAGTTTTAGTGTTTTAAATATAAAACCTTTCTATTTAAATAAATTTAGCCATCGTGGGCTTTTAAAATGAAGAAAAATGTCAAAAATTGAGAAAAAGGCCTTTTGTGCATTTTGGGCTTTCTTTTTATAAAACAAATTGTAGTGTGAGGGTGGGCTTGGGCCTCATGGCCGGCCCCTTCCCCCTCTCTTTTCCCTCCCTTGGCCACATATAAGTAGCATTATTTCTCTTAATTCCTCATTATCTCTCCATTCAAATCTCTAAACCTCTCCTTTTTCCTCTCCCTAAAAACTCAAGGGTCACCTTGAGAACCCTCCTTCCCCTTTATCCATTTTAGCCAATTTTTCCATCCATCATCATCATTTGGCAAGAGTTTTGTAGATACAACAATCCTTTCATCCACAAACAAGGTAATGCATTCATCCCTCCATCTTTTCTTGTAAGTTTTGGGGTGAAAAACCCACTTTATTGCATTCTTTATCTTCTATTCTCCAAGTTTCGAAAATATTGAGTCTCAAGGTGAGATTATACACCAAAAACATGTAAAAATGTTTATTTGATGGTGGTAATCCATGACCCAAACATTAGAACTCAAAGTGATAAGTAGAATCATGATTTTATGTGGTTTATTTTTCAAAAATTTCATATTCTGGTGCTGACAGATTATGTGCTTGTGTACAAATCGTCCCTATCTTGTAAATGGCTTGTTCAAATGTTATGAGGTTTCTTTTAAAAGTTTATTTATTGAGTTGGGGTTGCAATGCATTTGGTTTCACTCAAAAACATTGAGTTTTGACCCCCCAAATGCTCAAAACATTGTATATATGTATCTGAGAGTTTTTCAGTAGGTAAACCCTACTTTGAATAGTCATAACTCTATAGATAATCATCCAAAATTGCTTATTTTTCTTCTGGGTGTTAGTTTAATGAGTTATCTTTCAAATTCCACCGATTTCACTCAATATTGTGGTGATTTGATGTTCTAATTACTCAAAATAAGATGAACATGCGATCTGTCCGATTCTGACAGATTTGTATATATATGTTCCATCGATTCTATCTCTCTCATAACTCAATGAAAAAGAATTATTCTTCTTTTGAGAGTTAATTKTATGGGTTKTCTCCTACATGCAAGTGGAATCACATAAAATTATGGAGTTTTGATCTCCAAGCACCTAAAACTCTATAGGTGTGCGAACTGTGAAACCACCAGTAGGTAACTCTTACTTTGAATGTTAATATATTTCTACTTACTTGTTCTCAATGTATGATTCTTCTTCCAAAACGTTTTTTTATGAGTTAGGATTCATTTGAATCCAGTTTCACTCAAAAATATGATGTTTTGAGGCATGAACCTATTTATTTAAGTCAAGTGTGCAATCTGCCAACTAATGACAGATGTGTGCATGTGACTTTAAGGTATCATATCTTCCTCTCATGCCCAAAATACATATTAGGTTTTCACTCCAACTTGAATTTCTGCATAACACCTAGTAGAACTCTTTTAATGAGTGTTTTACTAACATGGTGCAATCTGCCATTTGAATTGTGATTAGTTGCATTGCATAAATTATTTGAATCATCATATCATGCCCAAAATACATGAAATTTGGTCACGTTGACTATAACTCAGTGCTATAAATCATATAAAAAGATGGGAATTTATCTCATTTTGAAGTCTCTTTATTTGATCATTTTATGTATCATAAGTTTCTGTCCATAATCAAGAATTCTGGATTTGGTTGAATTTGTAAAATTTGATCTTTTATTGGATTATAGCATCATTTCCGGTATAAATTAATTCTTTAATGAGCATATGGACATTATGTATATTTGGACTATTGATAATATTATGGAACATAAGTAGACAAATAAGGACTTAGGATTTATTAAACCCCATAGGTAGAGATAAATCAATTAGGGATGGTTTTTGATATTCCTATTGATAGGGAATCGTTGATCTAGCGCGCTATTCGGATCATATTGCTTTTTCTTGCGAAGCTCTATATCAAAAGTGAGTTTCACGGCCCCTTTTTACCAATTTCTTGTTTCGGGGTGAAAAGCATGATTAATGAATATTTGATGAATTTATATCGATATATGAATCTTGTTATGAGCATTTAAATGTATACACTATTGATATGTTGAGACTGAAAGTCCCCGTTTATTTCCACTACTATTAATTCATTTTTGAACCCATGATTCATGTAAATAGCGCTATTTGGTTGTCATACCCACCTTGTTACTRAYGAGTAGGGGTGCACTTGGTCATTAAAATTTGCTCTACACATGTGACACGAAGTGGTCACCGCTGAGGTAGTTCGGCATGAGTTCTACACATGTGGGGTTTAGTCCCACCGCTGAGGTAGTTCGTAAGTATGTTCTACACATGTGGTTCGCTACCACCTCTGAGGTAGTTTGTGGGGCGTTTTTAGGTTTAGTAGTGGCTCAATAATATAAATCACGTGTATGACGTTGTTTTTAAGATATTGCTCATAAACTTATAACTGAGATTGCTGCATTTGAAATCATTTTGTGCATATAAAACGTGTGAACTCACCAACTCTTGTAGTTGACACTTATTTGACATGCTCTTACAAGGTAAGAAAGACTCATGGTGACACTTGTTAGAAGACGTGTCACATTTATCGATTTCAAAACTTCTTTTATGTTTATTTTGTAAATTTGTATTTGGCACTGTAAACTTTAGTTTTGATGTAATTATGTTTTAAATTGTATGGTTGTGTTGTTTATACACTATTGCTATGAGACTCTACCTGCCATACCTCGCGTTTCAGCTTTAGCGGGGTGTGACAGATTTGGTATCAAAGCAATAGGTTATAGAGAACACCGGTTTTCTAAGAAAACCATACACTACAACCCTAACTAGACATAGCCTGATCACCCGTGTCTAATTAAGTATGTATAAGGAGAGACGCGGATTGGTTAAGTTAGGTGTTTGTCTAAAAGTTAAAGACTTCTTACTCATTAAGAAAAACACGGTTCGCTTGTGTGAGTTTGCAAAAATATTTGCATCATTTTTATTATGATTCGTTTAATGATTTTAAAATTTTTTAAAAATATCGCAGCATTATGTCGGAAAATGAGCATGTGAACTCCGAAGAATACGATCCCTCAGAGCACAGCTATGATAGTGGCAATGATGCCACTGAATCTTCAGCGCGGTCACCCACCCCACAGCCGCCTAGCTCTGTGCCCGCACGGCCTATAGCGCCACAAGGAGTCAGATTTCGGGCAACCGCCCGAATGAGCATTCATCCACCCGTGAGGATGACTTTCTCTGCCCGAACTGGAGCTGTGAGGGAGCCATCACGATCACGCACTCGTAGTGTAACACCTCCACCCGCTACCAGGACCACATCGGAGCGTACTCCGGGTATGACCACCCTGGAGAATTTATGGGTTTTGGGTATATCTCAAGATCTGGGGATGTGTCAACTTAGGCTGGAGCACTAT
>NW_020203703.1:16411-17935 GCF_001531365.2 Cynara cardunculus var. scolymus | reverse complement strand
ACATTTGGAAATTTCAATCTTATTATATGTTTAGTGTTGCAAACTTGTATTTGGGATTGTAAACTTTAAAGATTTTGTAATTATGTTTTAAATTGTATGGTTGTGTTGTTTATACACTATTGCTATGAGACTCTACCTGCCATACCCCGTGTTTCCGCTTTAGCGGGGTGTGACATGAATTTTTTTTAAAACCAGTGTTTTTGATCCATTTTTTGTTAAAATATTTCAGTTTTTTGTGTTTTTAATAGTTTTGATCTGTTTTTAATTGTTTTGTTTGGTTGATTTTTGTTAAACCGTCCATTATTTCAAGCCCAACCGGTTTAAGGCCCAACAGGCTAAACCGATCAAAACTAAGTTTACCTTCTAATCTTGTTCTCCGCATAAACCTTGACAGTAAAGATTCAATCGGATTCTAATCTTCATCTTGTTCTTATCTTTTGACCGGATTGATTCTTCTCATCAATCGATTTCAAGACTTAGGGTAAACAGTACAAAGCTTCATCGGATTTCTCAAGCGGTGTTCGTCTAAACCGCACACCATTTGAGCGGTATTCATCTATACCGCACACCACTTGAGCGGAGAAGGGTCTAAACCGCACGCAACTTGAGCGGATAAGAGGTAAACCGCACACCTCTTGAACGGTGTTCATCTAAACCGGTCACCTCTTGACCGGATTAGTGCTCGGATTCGTACAACAGGTAAGACTTCTTGATCGGTTTAGGAGTTAGAATTTTTTTTCAATCAGTGTTCTGTCCGGATTTCTAAACCGCTCAATTCCACTTATCTAGATTCTTGATTGTTCGTTGAATCTTAATTCAATTTAGTAAATTGCTCAATTTCTTGATATGAATCGATTGCATTTTTTACAGCAGCAGGTTTACATTCTTGTCTTGACAAATTTCTTGTTGTTTCTTTATTGCTGTTTGTTTGTTGTTTGTCTGTGTTAACAAGTTTAACATTCAAATTGTCCGGATTAACATACATAGAGCTGACAGGTTTACCTTCTTGTGCTATCCGAATTAGTTGACAGGTTTAGATACTTGTAGTAAAAGATTTACACATGCTGTCCGGTTTAGACTGTTAACAGGTTTAACATTCATGCTGTTCGGTTAAGCTTCTAATATTGACAGGATTGGAAATACAAAGGTTTTGTGTGCTTGTTGTTGTGATTGGTTCTAGACAGGTTATTTGTAGGTTTGTTCATAGCTGTTTTGAGCCTATTACAATCTGTTTTGAATTCCATATAGTTGTGTGCAGGTGACTGTGTGCACACACAGCTTCTGTGTGGTTGTTTTTATGATTTGAAGCAGAAACAGTAACTGTTGGGTATTCACGAGTATTTGTGAGTTTGTGAATTTGTTTCTGTGTGTGTGTATTTGAGTATTTGAGTATTTGAGGTCTAGAACAGAAACAGGTAAATCTGTGTGTGTGCAGGTGACAGGTTATTTGTTTCTGGTTTGGTAACAGCAGGATCTGGTTTAGATACTTGCTGTGACAGGTTTAGATAATTGTGTTGACAGGTT
>NW_020203703.1:14380-15541 GCF_001531365.2 Cynara cardunculus var. scolymus | reverse complement strand
GGTAACAGCAGGATCTGGTTTAGATACTTGCTGTGACAGGTTTAGATAATTGTGTTGACAGGTTTAAGATTTAAGCTTTGTCTGGTTTACATTCAAGCTGACAGGTTTAGTAGACTATTTTGAGTATTTTAAGTTGCTGTTTTAAGCTGTTTTAAGAGTGAGCTGTTTGGTGCAGTAAGTGATGCATACAGAAGAAGAACAACGGCAGAAGTAACAGTTGTTCATACATTGGAAAGTTGTTTTGAAACCGATTCTGTCAAACAATAGCTGCTACATAGTTTTGAACGTGTTGCTGTTTTGAGTTTGAAGTTCTGAAGCACCTGTTTTTGATTGTTGGTTTGAGTTTGAGATTTGAAGCAGAGTGTGCAAGTGACAGGTGACAGAAATTGTTTATTCAAAAGGTTTTCATTATGTTTACTGTTTCATCTTGAGTTTAAAGGTTTCATCCTGTTTAAGAGCTGTTCTCACTCAAATCTTGGAAAGAATACAGTATTGTGCAGCAAAATAGCAACATTTGAAGTTACATTTGAAGTTTTGTTTATTTTCAGTCTGTAACAGCAGCCGTTACACAGCTAAACAGCAAAACARCAACTCAGATTTATTTGAAACAGAAGGTAACAGCAGGTAACAGCACATTTAAAACAGAATTGAAACTGTTGTATCTCTTTTTAACAGGTAACAACATGTAACAGTAGGTTGTGACAGCAATAACAGTTTTTGAACTTGACTGTTTTTGAACTTGACTGTTTGCTGTTTTTGTGCTTGTCTGTTTTAGTTTTGTTATTCCAACAACAGGATATGTTTAAGCAACAAGTATCATTTCTTTTGGTCTGAAACAAAAGCTGCAACTGTGTGCATTTTGAGTATCAAGTTGTGATCAGTTYAAGACTCAAACTTTGACAGTGCAGCAACAGAAACAACAACAGAATTTAAGTGACARCATTGAAACAGATTTAAGCCCAAGTGAAGCAACCGATAAGAGAAGCATACAAGTGGATTTTTGGATAGACCTTCAAGAGCAGATAGATCATTTTTTTAAAAGTGTAATATATGTATTGTAAAGAGTTCATATTGTTTGATTTGGACTTAGAATCATATTTTTGGACTTGGATTATTGTTTTGGACTGTTTTTGGTTTCTTAGTTTGTTTGTGTTTAGATTT
>NW_020203703.1:6944-9120 GCF_001531365.2 Cynara cardunculus var. scolymus | reverse complement strand
TAAGATGATGAAGAAGGCGAACACAGGAGAATAGCTTCGAAGGTTTTTCAATTCAATCAATTGAAAATAGACGATTACAATACGGAAGCACACTGAATACAAAGGCCTAAGCTGCTATTTATACTAGACCCTAACGTCCTTACTGACATGATCTAGAAAGTGAAATCATCTAAGCCGTGCAAAATAATGTCTATTAAAATCTAGTCACGTGAGAAACACATGCAGCTAACAACCTTTGAAAAACAACAGAACAGGATCTTCACAGAAGACGAATCCGCAGATCCTCTGTGAGCCATCTCAGAGGCTCTGCTGTAATTGACTTGTATGATCTTATTGCCAGAGGACCATTTTCCAGAACCTCTATGAGAGACATCAGAGGTTATGTTACACTTTACTTGCACGATGAAACAGCTTCTGTTGCTAGTCCTCTGTTGTCTTCTGTAGAAGATACCCTTCTGTCAACACTTGCAGAATACTTTTTCATACTTTTACAAGAAGTGAATAATAGAGATAACAATCTTCAATCAGAGTGGAAACCATTTTCTATTCATATCAGATTCAATAAGCAGTTATCTGATATGAGATCTATGAAACTCTGAAACAGAATGAGCAAGATGATTTGGAAATCCGAAATGCAAAGAAGAAAGAGAAAGAAGTTGCTGATCCTTTGGCTCTTGTATCTGAGAGAAAGGAGAAGAAACTAAAAAGCAGATCTGGAAAGAAAGTCAAAAAAGTTAGCCAGTCAAGTGAATCTGAAAGAGAAAACAATAACAGCTCAGATTCAGATTTTGAAATGTTAGAGATCAGACAGGCAATGACAATGCTGACTAAAGCATTCCAGAAGAAATTCTCAAAAAGGCCACACTCGAACAACCAGAGATTCTCGTCGGGTTCAAAATATGAATTCAAAGATAAATTTGGCGAGAAGAAGAAATATGAAGAAAAGAGGTTCGAGAAGAAGTATGAGAAAAAGCCAGAAGAGAAGAAGAAGTTTAGCAAAGGTATAGCTGATGAGAACACTAAGTGTTATAATTGTGGTAAGCTAGGCCACTTTGCTGTAAATTATAGGAAGCCGATAAATCGAGATACCGACTACTACAAGAATAAATTTTTTCTTTCCAAACAAAGAGATGTCGGGAAAGCACTTATGGCTGAGGATGAACACTGGCTGAATCTGACTGATGAAGAAAATGAAACTGAAGCTGTTGCACATGTGTGCTTGATGGCTAGAACAGATAAAGGTTCTTCAGGAGAAAAAGAAGAACAGACTGCGAAAATGAATGAAGAGGTATTAGATCAATCATGCACTAAACAGATGCAAAAGATGATGCTTGTTAGCTCCATTATTGCTATCTTGTAAAAGTATAGAAAAAGTACATTGTAAGTCGTGACAAAAGGTTATCTCCACAAAAGACAACAGAGGACTAGCAACAGAAGTCGTTTGATCTAATAGGTGAAAAGTGGCAGAACCTCTGATGTGTCTCACAGAGGTTCTGGAAAATGGTCCTCTGTTAAAAAGAACACGCAAGTCAATTACAGCAGAGCCTCTGAGATGGCTCACAGAGGGTCTGCGGATTTGGTCTTCTGTGAAGTTTCTGTTCTATCTGTTTTCAAAGGTTGTTAGCCGCATGTGCTTTTCACGTGACTAGGGAATAATCGACTTTATTTGGATGGCTCAGATGAAGACACGCGTCAAAATCTTGTCACTAAGGTCGTTAGGAACTAGTAGATATAGCGGATAAGACCTTTGTAATCAATGGTGCTTCTAGTATTGTAATCGTCAAACTTTTCAATTGAATCTGTGTGTTCTTGGTATGTTTAGATCTTCTAATCACTTACTCACTCTGTTTTGCTCTTATTAATACTTCCGCTAGACTTCAATTGTTTAGAGTGTTAGATCAATACCAAAGTTGAATTCAGATCCAACAATTGGTATCAAAGCGGGTTTTTGAATTCTAATTCAATTAATTATGCTTTTGGTATTAATATGTGATTCCTTGAACACCATTTTCTTCAGATTACCCTGTTTCACTCACTGTTAAATCAGTTTCATCTTGTTCTTATTTTTTTCTTTAAATTTCAATGGCAAACATGAGTAATTCCTCGTTCATGAGTACTGGATCTCAATCCAAACCTCCCACACTTATCCGAGAGGAATACCCTCAATGGAAAGTGC
>NW_020203703.1:3188-6783 GCF_001531365.2 Cynara cardunculus var. scolymus | reverse complement strand
TGTAAAAGGCTGTTAATCATGGCTATTCCTCATGAGATTTTCAAATGTATTGGTCACTGCCATCTGTCTATGGACATTTGGGCACAATTGGAGAAACAAATCGAAGGAGGGAAAAAGGCTCTCAAGAACAACCGAGCCATTTGTATTGATGAATATCATAGTGTTAGGACCTTTAAACTCAGTTTTGATATTAACCAAATACTCTGGATGATCTTTAAGAATAATAACAATGCAGCGAAAACAGTATAAGAACAAACAGAGTAATTAATCAAGAACACACATTTGATGAATATGAAGAACACGAGAGAATAGCTTCAAAGGTTTTTCAATTGATTGAAAATAAGACGATTACAATTTGAAAGCACACTGAATTACAAAGGCCTAGCTGCAATATGTGCTAGTTCCTAACGGCCTTTCTGACATGACCTAGACAAGTGAAATCATTCAAGCCGTCCAATTAAAGTCGATTACGGACCTAGTCAGGCGAGAGGTACGTGCAGCTAACCAACCAATGTAAAATAGTAAGAAGTGGTTCTTCACAGAAGATAAACCCGCAGACCCTCTATGAGCTATTTCAGAAGCTCTGTTGCATTTGACTTGTAAGCTTTTGTTGCCAGAGGACCAGTTTCCAGAACCTCTGTGATAGACAA
The DNA here is from genome assembly GCF_001531365.2 of Cynara cardunculus var. scolymus. Taxonomy (NCBI): domain Eukaryota; kingdom Viridiplantae; phylum Streptophyta; class Magnoliopsida; order Asterales; family Asteraceae; genus Cynara; species Cynara cardunculus. Next base: position 6,133 of record NW_020203703.1, on the reverse strand, counting down.
CAGATGTTCTGTCACTCTTGACTTGTACGATTGAACATCTTCCGTTGTTGGTCCTTTGTGGAATGAACCCTTCTGTCAACACTTGCAGAAATCTTTTTCATACTTTTATATTAATGAATATAAGAGCTAACAATCTCCCCCTAAGTATGAAAAAGTAAAAATTGAAAATTGAATGCAAGAAATGACTAATAAAAAGAATTACAAGAGGAGATTAAAAAATTCATCCTCTGAAAAGAATTACATGATGAAAAAATTACAAAACTGTGTTGCATAGGCCAATACTATTACAGAGGTTTATCACACAACAGATTCTAGAAAGTCGTCTACGGCATATAGCATGTCTTCCTTAATGGTTCTGTAGACATTGAAAATCCATTCTCTGAAGTTTATTTATACTTTGATTGCTTCCAGAATGCAAGACACTTCACCCATCCTTAGATGCCCTCTTTGCACCTCTGTCGCTGCTCTGTTGAATACTCATTCAAGGGTCTCTGTGGAGTACTTCTTTGATTCTGTTAGATCAAAGAACCTTAGGATGTCATCTTTGTCCAAGAACACAAACCCAAAAACGGGGTTGTGGATAATGGAGTTTGGATGATACCTAAGTATCCAACCTGGCCTGTTATTCAGAGGGGAGATCTTTAGATCTTTTTCGACTAACCTCATCGCGATTTCAAAGTCCTTCTGGATGTAGTATCTCACTTGTGCACGCATAACCTCGACAAGCCTTCTGAGCGATATAGAATAGCTTGACCTCCTCTCCATGTATTTGTTGAGAATTTTGTGCAGGTAGATAAGATCAAATACACAGAGGTTGTGGAGGTCAGCATCTGTGAACGTGTATAGGTTGCCATCATCCCTCCTCACAATGTATTGAGCGTAGAGCATCGTCTTCTTCAGCAAGGTTCTTGGAGAAATTGTTTCAAGTGATGTAATCACGTGCTCTGAGAAGACTTGCTCGCGTGGCCTTGTAAGTTTAGAAAATTGAAACTTGGCAGCGGCAGAAGGTATACATGTGAGCTCTGGATCATAGGGGGGCTCTGTGTCCACTACAGAGTATCTCCACTGCAGAATCTCCTCCTCAGTAGTAACATGCTCTGTGCACTTGTTGCAAGGGAATCTTGCTTATTGATTCAAAGATCTCAGAGACCCTTCCTACTGTGGCGGATTCTGACACTTTGGCTTCTTCTTCTTCAAGTATTGGCCTCTGGGTGGACCCCTCTGCAAGGATAGGTTTGACGTTTCCTCCTTCGCCTTAGAGGAAGAGCCTTCTCCAGCTCTAGGGGGGATGTGGGCTCTGCCCTTTCTTGCTTGAGCCTCTGCTAAAGATTCCTTTAACGCTTGAACGAGATCTGGGTCATCGTACTCTTCTTCGTTTATCTGCACTAGCGACTCTGAGCTTGACGACCCCTTCTGTGGCGATTCCTCTACAGCCTTGCCCTTGCCTTTCCCCTTAGTCTCTGGTGCTTTTTCTTTCGAGAACAGGGCTGCTGTAGAGTCCACTATTTTGAGTGGTTTGGCAGAAGTCTTCTTCTTGGGCTCCTCAGCTTTCTTCTCTGCCTTCTTCTCCCCCTCATGACGATCATGGTCATCACCTCCTTGATCGTCATGGTGTTTGGTGGCTTCTGCCTTGCAAGTTCTAGGGGAGCCTTCTCCAATCTCTTTAGAATTTTAGTGGCCGCCTTCTTCATCTTCTTAATCACCTCTTCAGCAAGTACAGAGGCGTGGCTTATATCAATCTCTGTCTACCACTTCAACTTTGAGACGCTTCAATAGATTTCGCTTCTAAGGGTGTGACCCTCTTTCACGAGCTGTGAAGTGCAGTCTCTTATCGCCTTGTTGGAGGCTCAGGCCTCTGTGAGAAGTTGATCCATGTGTTTGCGCACAATATCACCCAAAGCTTCAACCATAGCATCGAGCTCTCTGCGAGTGGCTAGGTGATTGATGTTGGCCCTGGAGGACTTGGTATCAACACCATATGTCACCGCAGAGGAGAACATTTGCTTAATCTCATCTTTGAAAGTTGAGTAGTCTGTGTAGCCCGCAGAGATGAAGTCAGCAGCGAACTGGGCGTCCACCTCTGATAGTTCTGACTTGAGCTTGTCAATTGAGGAAGGATTGAGGGATAGAGCACTGAAGGCGTTGGTGAGATCGTCTTTTTGTAGGACAGAGCTCTGAAGGGTTGTAAGAGTTGTCTTGAGTTCTGCCGTTGTAGAGCTCAACTCTTTCAGAGCCTCTGTGATGGGAGAAAGATCTTCTGTCATTGAGTGAGAGATGAACAAGCTTTTCAACTCGTCCATCTTTTGGAATACTGCTGTGGCAAAGGTTTGTAACTCCCCCTTTGTCACGTAGGCATCCTGGGAATCTAGATCACCAACACATGGTGACCTAGTAGCCTCGGAGTGAGAGGCGCCCTCAGCGACTGGTTTTTCGTAGTCTGCTCGGGGACTTCCATCGGATCCTCGGACTTCTCTGTGAGGAGAGCCTACCAGTGTTCTGTCGATATCGTGCCTTGTAGGTTCAGAGCCTAACATGGCAGAGGGATCGAATGTGGACATTGGGCGTTCTAGACCCTCTGTCTCTGTGACTCTCACATATGCCTCTAAAGCATATTCTGGTTGGTCACTCATGGGTGGAGAGGCAACAGATGCCACTTTGGGATGTGACGAGTCCTTGGGCGATGGGACTCTTATAGTAAAACCTTCATCCTTTTGAGAGGATGTAGGAGTAGTATGTGGTTGCCCGGCTGTGCGATCGACAGAGGACTGAAGAATGTCCTCTACGAGGTTAGCTTGGGTTGGGCTTGGCATGTGTGCACCTTTTTCAATAGGGGATCCATCTAGAACAGGGCCCCTAGTAGCATGGGTAGCACTGGGAGGAGGGCTAGGATGTGTACCTTTGGTATCTTTTTCTCCCTCACCTAACTCCATCTCTTCTTCTTCTTC
>NW_020203703.1:1536-2967 GCF_001531365.2 Cynara cardunculus var. scolymus | reverse complement strand
TCTTCTTCTGTGGGCCTCTTCTTCCCCTTCTTCTTCACAAAAGAGTCGGCACCCTTCTGTGTCTTCTTAGGCTTCTTTGGTGGGGGACTTTCTATTCTAGGTCCTGCCTCACTCACCTTTCCAGCCGCTTCTGGCTCCTCCATTCGTCCCTCGACCCTCATTTTTTGTAGACTCTTAGCTAGGGGGATTCCTATGCATGGAGGGGTTTCAGGGACCGGCTCTGGCCTCCTGAATCCACGTCTATATGATTTCCTATCTTCATGACTAAGGTACCTGAGCATGGCTTTAGATAAGGGTCTGGGGCTTCTGTACCGTTGCTCATGCTCTGTCGGATGGAATTCCTTAAAATGATATAGACCCGCGTCAGGCTCAACAGAAGATAGCTTTGCTGCGATCAAATCCCCAAAGACAAGTCCAAAGAACCTCTGTTGAATGAGGTTTGGATGGTTGAGATCTTTCTTAGCCTTCTTCTGCGCCTTGACTTTGGACTTTTCACCTCTCTGTGTTGCGCATTTCTTTTTAATCAAGCCCACCATATCTTCAAAAATGAGCTGTGCGTAGTCGAGTGGTAGGTTGAAATAGATGCCATAAACAATAGAGAGCATAGCATGAGATGCCTGGTCGTGGCTTCCAACCTTCCTTGTCAAGCAACAGTTCACGATTGAGAACAGGGTATTCCAGATAGGGGGAAGTCCTTTGCGCTTGAAATGTGTCCATTTTACGATTTGGGTCTTGGCAGCATATGAATGGAATTCAAGGAATTGAATTAATTCCTCGTCCGTTGGGGTTGCAGCAAAAGCATCCAAATGAAGAGATTCCAGGGTGGGTAAATGCAGGGCAGTTCTAAGAGTGTCAACATTGAGTTCCATTGGTACCAAAGATTTATTGGTGGGATGAGAGGCATATCCAACGATTCTCAAACCAGTATTGTCAATGGTTGTAATATAGGAGCTTAGAAGAAATTAGGTTATATATGACTCGGGAGTGGGTTTAGTGGCTGATAGTGCATAGAACAGGGGATGGTTTCGAACAATTTCTAGTAAGGGAAAATTAAAATCTGGAAAACCTGTTGTCGAAGGAACAAAGTAGTAATTGTTCGGTTTTTTCACAAGCACAACCTTCTCGTATCGATTTTGAACGAATGAAATTGCGTGAGATGTTAACGCTTGGGCCTGAGTCACTTCGTTGTCACTAGAGACGTTGAAGGACTGAGCTGAGGAATAAGACATTTTTGCAGGTTTGTTTCAGAGTTCGTAAGTTGCAGGTTCGTCTGAGAGTAAGAGTATTGTAAAGGTTTTTGATTTTGGGGGAAAGGGGTATTTATAGTGAGGAATTTTGAATTGAACCGTTTATTTTGACGAAAGGTCGTGATGAGTGGTTTTGGGTTGAAATGGCTCAAAAGTATGACACGCCGTGTTGGGAAGACGCGCG
>NW_020203703.1:0-1104 GCF_001531365.2 Cynara cardunculus var. scolymus | reverse complement strand
TGAGCCAGCTTCCTTGGCTCCCCCTCGAATAAAAAACCATTTAAAATCTTAAGAAGAAGTATCGACAGAAGATCTGTTCAAAGAGCCTCTATAATCGATCACAGAGGATCTGTGAAAAGACTTCTGTGATTAAAAACATATTTCTTCTTCAAGAGGTTTTATTATTTTGAAGTACATACTCCCCCTCAAACCTTGCAAGTCTCTACGAGGTTAAACCTGTTTACTATAAAATCAAGTGAAAGGTTATTCAAGAAATAAAACTATATACAAAATGAATAAATTGCAAGTTAAAACTATATACAAAAGGAATACAGAAATGAATTATTATTTTTAAAAGAAAAACTTTGTATAAATTAAGAATAAACAATAAAACATACAACAACAAAAACCAACGACATAAGCTCCTTCTTTCTTATTGTATGCTGAAAGAAGCTCCTCTGTATTTACAGAACCTCCTGCTTCTGCAATTAGAGAACGTTTGATTTGGGTACCCACTTCCAATTGGGTCCCTTGAAGTTAGCTTGTTTGTAGTATGCCATGGCATCTTTTAATTTGGTCCTATTTTTCTTAGAAGAAGAATTGCCAATATGTCTATTGTACACCCCAGATCCATGGTTCTTAGGGTGAGAGACCAGGCAAGAAGAATGGTGAATATGATCAGACAGAGCATGCATGATATTTAAACACTTACAGAAGGAGACATTACAAGAAGCTTTATTAAATTTTTCTTTAAAATCATCAAAGAAGGGTACATAATTTTTATTTTTAGAGCCCTTCTTTGGTTTTTTCGCTTTTACAGAGATAGAAGCATTGTTAGATTTAGGCCATTTTTTCAATTGTAGCAAAGTAAAATTTAGTCTTTGAGATGCAGAGGATGAGCATTGAGAGTTACTTTGTTTTTGAAATTCCTTCTTTCTTTTCTCAAGATCAATAACAGTTTCTACAATTTGTGTAGAACTATCTTCATGATTTGAGGCATATTCATGCTTAGACATATCTTTTCCAGAGAGCTCTGTGACAAAAACTTTTTCAAGAAGAAACTCATTTGCAGAAGGCTCTGTCAAATGTTTTGGAAAGAATTCCGGAGCCTCTGATGATAATTTT
>NW_020203702.1:0-17224 GCF_001531365.2 Cynara cardunculus var. scolymus | reverse complement strand
CAGACTTAGTCTTTTCTACCTTGATCTCTTCATCGGTCTTCTGGTTCTTCATCACTTATTGTTTTTCATTACTTTTTACATTTTGCACTATGGGATCTAACAAATCATCTTGCCATGGTTCCTCTAAAGGAAATAAAGGATTGCTTCTAAATTTACCTTGGATGGAAGTTTGAAGAGAAGTCAGAATTCTGTATCGCATAAGTCCATAGATCTGAACTGAATAATGCATACAAGTCTAAGTCTGAAAGACTTATGTTCAGAATTCTGGATTAGAAGAGTTCAGAGTTCGGGTATCAAAGCTTCTCAGGCACACAAGTACAAAGTATGAAGAGCTAATCTTCAGAGTTATTTCAAGAGAATACCCGAAGAGTTCCTAAATGTCAAATATGAAGACGAAGTCTGAAGACCTTGAGTTCAGAGTTATTCTAACTCTGGACGAGAGGATGATGCTGATCATGTTAACCCTAATAGCGATAGAGATTATCTTTCCATGTTTATAGGATCTAGTTTCATTATTTAATTGTTTCTTTGATTCTTTATATAGATAGGTATATTGGTCTTTGTTAATAACGATTCATTCATTATCAATCATGGTAAGCAGACTGCTCTACATTTTTAGTCTTCAATAAAGATCAAAACTTTTGAGTGCTCATACTCTGTTATTGTTCTTATTTGTTCTTATTAATGTGAATACACAAGAACTTTCAATTGGTATCAGAGCCAACGACTTTCGAATCTTATTCCATATTGCCGTATCGATCTCATATTATCAAGATGTGAAATAAGTATGTTAGCATCGAATTAGAGAGCAAGACTCCAACTCTGTTTATAAAAGAATACCATCAATGGAGGATCTGCATGATCCACTTCTTGGAGAATATCGATGAACAACTTATGAATTGTATTCTAAATGGGCCCATCGAACCCTTCATCGAAATTCCAGCAGTCGCAAGAACATAAAATACTCTTGCAATCCCTGCATCAAGGATTAGAAAAGATCCAAGCATGTACAATGTAGAGGAGAAAAGAAGAACTAAGATTGACAGAAGGGTACTCACTCTTCTCACCATGGCTCTACCCAATAAGATCTTTAACAGGGTAGACAACCTAACTTCTGCAAAGGCCATGTGGGATGAGGTTGAGTCCTAAATGCAAGGAGGTGAGAAAGCTATGCAAAACAAGGTAAACATATTCATAGAAGCCTATGATGGCTTTAGGGAAATGGAATCTGAATCTCTCTCTTAAACATATGGGAGATTCCATGACATTCTCAATGACTTGAGAAGAAATGGTGTGCAAAAGATTAACTCTGAAATAAATAACAAATTTTTGAAAAATCTCATGCCAGAATGGGATACTTTTGTTGATAATCTTTTAATTAAAAATCTGGCCATGAAAAGTATTCATGATATCTTTGGCATACTAAATCAATATGAAGAGAAAGTCATTGAGAGAATGTCAGAGAACAAAAAGGTTCATGATTCCTTAGCCTTTATCTCCGAGAGAAAATATAAAAGCAGCTCCAAGAGAGCTTCAAAGATGGTGGAAATCCCAGAGGTAGGCCCTTCACTGGCTTAGAAAGTAATAGCTATGATCTGGAGTTAAAGAAGATGGCTAAGAACTTGGCCCTGCTCACCAAGGCCTTCAACAAAAAGTTTGCCAAAAGAAGTCATTCCAAATCTGGTGACTACTTCAAGAAGGGAAATGGTGAGAGAAAACATGGACTCGAGAAGGAGATTGATAGGAGAGAAGAGGAAGAAGAAGCCCCTAGATGCTTCAACTGTGGGAAGGTTGGGCATTTTGCCAGGGAGTGTAGATTCAAGAAGTCAAGGGACTCTGACTACTATTCCAAGAAGCTGCACTTGGCCAAGAAGAAAGAGCAAGGCAAGTGCTTATGGCTGAAGAAGACAATTGGCTTGAATGGTCTTCTTCAGATGAAGAAACTACTCACTATGCAAGGTCATGCTTCATGGCATCTATGGAGGAAGAAGGGACTTCTGGATCTAACTTAGAGGAGATACAAATTCTTGACTCTAAACTGTTTACTAAGATAGAATCAATGAACTCTGAATTTGAGGACCTTAAAAATAGACTTAAAGGTGAAAGAATATTGGTCAACAAATTCATAGAAGAAAAAGAAAGTTATAGACATAATTATTTGTATGCTGAAAAGCATAATGAAGATCTGGAAAATGAAATAACCAAATTATTTGAAAAGATATATGATTTGAAAAAGGATTTTGAAAAGATCAAAGTTGATTATGTGGTCCTAAGAGTTCAATATGAATTCATCTATAAAGAAAGAATTTACTTGTATAAAAAGATTAAGGAATTGGAGGAATTGAACTTCAAAAGAGGACAGACTAAACAAACTCTAAATCTGCTCACTAGTAATACAAAGGATACTAAATTTTATAATCCAAAGATGGGATTAGGTCTAAATAATAACTCTGTTTTGAAAAAGGTACCTACAAATCTTTATGAATTCTCTACAATGGGAGGGTCTCAAAACGTTTTTGAAAATGGTCCTACAAAACAAACTTTTGAAAACCTTGTGGATAGAATCCTTCTTGGACAATGTTTTGTTAAGTCTGGATCCACATCTGAAAATTAACTCAAATGTGAAGTGTCATATGAAAAACCTATCATTCATAGTTGTCAAAAGAGCTTTAAAAATGGACTTGGTTTTGACCATTCTAAACTCAATAAGAGTTATGAGAATAAAGAACCACCGTTTTCATATAAAGACTATGAGTTCTCTAGACAATATTCAAAATCTAAACTCAAGTTTGAAATTAAAAATCCAGAGATAGTTCAGATCTTTGAATCACATGTCTAGAGTAAGGACAACTTTGAATCCAACTCTAAAAAGGTTCCACAGACTTCCTCACAAAACTCTGAGACGCAAAACTTCAAATCAACCAATCTTTCTGAATTCATAGAGAATATGACTTAGGTCAAATTTGATCAAATGATGAATGAGTCTGAGTGTGATGAGGAAATAAAGATGAAAACTAACACTAACTCTGAAAATGACAAAGTTTCGTCAAAACCAAGAGTTAAAGAAAATAAGCCTTCAGTTGTTCCTATCACTGATTTTCACATCAGACCCAAATTCTTTGAAAAGGGTGAGACTTCAGGTTGTAAAAAGAAAATCAATTTGAAACATAAGAACTTGAAGTCTAAAACATCTAATTCAAAGTCTTCATCTTTTTATGATGAATGAAAAAGGTCGTTAAGCAAGAAAGTCAAGAAGAGTGGGAGGATGAATGAAGAGAAGAAAAAGACTGCTATTTTTGATAATATTAAATCTGTTGAAATTTTGAAACCTTCAAATAAGAGTACTTTTGTTCCTTATGCATATTATGGTCATAATTCTTTCAAGTATGTGTGCTAAGATGATCACTATGCTTAAGAAACATATTCATTGTACTCATTGTAGTCAAAGAAATTTCCAACCAAATTGGGTCTAATGGAACAGGTTCTCTACACATAGAACTCATTCCACTCAAAGAGAAAATCAAAATCTAAAAAGACTTTCAAGCCCACAAGGAACCTTAATAAAATGAACAAAACTCATTCTCCAGACTTCAATATGCCATTCAACAAGCCAATATGAAGTGACAAATAAAAACCTATACTTAAATAATCCAAGAAAAATCTGGAGAGGGGATCATAAAAGTATGGAAACCTAAAGTCTTATCCTCAACTAACCCAAAGGGACCCATTTTCAAATGGGTACATAAATCCAAGTAATCTCCTTTTGCAGATCTGTCATGTGTGGATTTTTGATTTTGAATGCTCAAGACACATGACAGGTTACAAATAGTTGCTGACCAATTTCAAAGAAAAACATGGTGGCATTGTTAATTTTAGGAACAATCAAAGGGATTTGTAAGAGGTTATGGAATGCTCTCAAATAGAACTGTCACCATAATGAAGGTACTATATGTTGAAGGGTTGAAACACAACCTCTTCAGCATTAGCCAATTATGTGACAAACTCTATGAAGTCCATTTCCATTTTGATGGTTGTATTGTAAAAGATCCTAGTGGAGTCCAAGTGCTAGCAGCCAAGATAGATGGTGATCTATACTCAGCTAATTTCCCAAATTTGAAAAACTCTCAAGCTATATACTTGACCTACACAATTGTCAAAGAAGAAGGATGGATATGGCATAGAAAGCTATCTCACCTAAACTTCAAAGCCATTAATCAATTAGTGAAGAAAGACCTAGTTAAGGGACTGTCATCCATAAAGTTTTTAAAACTCTCTATTTGTCCAACTTGTGAAATGGGCAAAATGAAGAAGAGTCCACACAAAATCAAGGTTAAATCATAATGTAAATCTCCCTTTAAGGTGTTACATATGGATCTTTGTAGACCCATGAGAGTTGAAAGTATAAATGGAAATAAGTATATCTTGGTGATGGTTGATGAATACCCAAGATATACATGGGTGGAGTTTCTAAGGCGAAAATCTAATACTCCACAAATCATTATTACATTCATCAAGAGGATCCAAGTCTTTTTGCAACTCCCTGTGCAAAAGACAAGGAGTAACAATGGCACATAATTCAAAAATGATATTCTTTAGAGTTACTTATCTTATGTGGAAATATCTCATAACTTTTTTGCTGTTAGAATTCAACAAAATACGGTTGTGGAAAGAATAACAAAACTCTGGTGGAAGCTACTAGGACTATGCTTGCCCATGCAAACCTTCCAATGTTCCTATGGTCTGAAGCAATATCAACAACATGCTTCACACTATATAGATCTGTAATAAACAAGAGGTTTTCTAAAACTCCATATGAAATAATCAACAAGAGAAAACCTAATATAAAATCTCTTCATATTTTTGGATGCATATGCTATGTGCTAAATGACAGAACTAACCTTGGAAAGTTTGACAATAAAGCTTTTGAAGGCATCTTTGTTGGTTATTCACTTAACTCAAAAGCCTTCAGAGTTTATATCGAATCTTCCAGAGTTGTTGTGGAGAGCATCAATGTCAGCTTTGATGAAGCTGGTCAGACATCTGAACAAATCAGTTCAAGACTCAATATTCAAAAGAAGGATCTTTCAAAGACTAAGGATTCTAACTCTAAATCTAAAAATTCAGAGTTAGATCCACTTTTTAAAGACTTGTTTGATGTTTCTCAAGCTCAAAACAACCCAAATCAAGCATAAGCATGTCAGGACCCACATAAACTATTGTGTCTTCCTTAAATGAGCCAAATTCATCTATCTATGAATCCCGCATGCCTAACTCTGAACTAGCCAGTTCAGAGTTACACTCTTCAGAGATGCCCGCTGTTGAGGGGGAGCAACAAAGAGGAGAGAATCCTGCCATAATTGATGAGAATGATTGACAGAACAATCAAGACATAACTTATCCCCTTTCCAACTCACACAAATGGACCAAAGACCATCTATTACATCAAGTGATTGGAGATGTGTCTGAGGGAGTGCAAACAAGATCTGCCACAGCAAATGAGTGTTTGTTTGTCAATTTCCTTAGTACAATTGAACATAAGAAAGCTTCAGAGGCATTACAAGACCCTGATTGGGTTCTTGCTATGCAAGATGAACTTAACCAATTTGAAAGAAGCCAAGTCAGGAGACTTATCCCAAGGCCAAAGGGTAAATCCATAATTGGCACGAAATGCGTTTTCAGAAATAAAAAGGATGAAAATGAAAATTTTATAATAAAAAAGGCCAGGCTAGTAGCGAAAGGCTATTGCCAGTAAGAAGGCATAGACTTCGATGAAACCTTTGCTCCAGTGGCAAGGATTGACGCTATAGAATCTTCTTAGCCTATGATGCACATAAAAACTTCAAGGTTTATGAAATGGATATTAAAAGTGCATTCTTAAATGATGTTTTAAATGAGAAAGTCTAGGTACAGCAGCCAGAGGGCTTTGAAGATCCTAAACACCCAAATCATGTGTATGTGTTGGACAAAGCCTTGTATGGACTAAGCAAACTCCCAGAGCTTAGTATGAAACTCTGTCTGAATTCCTTCTCAATTCTGGTTTCAAAAAGGGTTCAATTGATACTACTCTATTCTTAAAGAAACAAGGTGAGGATTTGGGTCTACTATTCCTAAGTTATGTAGAAACTTTTCAGACATAATGCAGACTAAGTTTGAAATGAGTATGATGGGTGAGCTAAAATTATGTTTAGGACTTCAAATTAAAAATCTCCCAGAGGAATATTCATTAGTTAGACTAAGTATGTGAATTATATCTTAAAGAAATTCAATGTCTGATTGTGCTACTGTGAAAACCCCAATGGCCCCTGGCACAAAAATTGATGCAAACTTAAGTGGAAAGTCATAAGATCAAAAAATTTATAGAGGCAAGATTGGATCTTTGCTATATATCGCTGCAAATAGACCTGATATAATGTTTGCCACTTGCTTCTATGCAAGATATCAAGTCAATCGAAAAGAATCTCACCTCATGGTTGTGAAGAGAATCTTAAGATACCTTAAAGGTACACCTTCATTGGGCCATTGGTATCCCAAAGATTCTGGGTTTGATCTAACAAGTTTCACAGATGCAGATTATGGTGGCTGTAGGGTAGACATAAAGAGTACCTCAGGCTCATGCCAGTTCTTGGGTGGCAAACTTGTGAGTTGGACATCCAAGAAACAAAATTGTGTCTCAACAAGTTGTTGCTTGCATGTTCTTTGGATGAAGACCCAACTCAGAGACTATGGGTACACATTTAATAGAGTTCCAATTTATTGTGACTCAAGAAGTACCATAGCCATCACTATTAATCCTGTGCAACACTCCAAGACAAAGCACATAGATATAAGGTACCATTTCTTAAAAGATCATGTTGAAAAAGGGAATTTTGAAAAGTACTTTGTTAATACAGACTTACAACTTGCTGACCTTTTTACAAAGGCTGTAGATGAGAAAAGGTTCTATTTTCTAGTCAACAAGTCGGGAATATTAAATCTGAGTTCATAAATTTTTTAGACTTAGCAAATACAACCTAGCATTCTTAGGCTCAAAATTCTTAACTATCGCATTTCAGATTGTCCTTACAACTCTGAAATTCCCTAGTTTAGATTTCTGACAATTAGAATTCTTAAAATAAGACTCTAAAAAATTGAATTTCAGAACTGTGAAATACTCTCATCTAGACTTCTACATTAGAATCGTAGGATTTAAAACTCTTTACTATCGTATTTCAGGTTTGTCCTTAAAACTCTGAAATTCCCTTGTTCAGATTTTTGACACTTAGAATTCTTAGTTGTAAAACTCTTTATTGTATTTCAAAATTATCCTTAAAACTATGTTATACCATCGTTCAGACTTCACATAGCTCTAATTTATACAACTTAGAACTCTTAACTATTGTTTTTTAGAGTTATTTTATAACTTTGTACAACTCTGGTTCAGACTTCCGAGAAGTTGAATTTATGCTAAGTTAAAATTCTAAATTGAAACATTTAAGAGATATCTTGAAACTTTGAAAATTCGAAGTTCAGACTTCTGAAAATGCTATTTTTAGCTAAGTACTTATGCTTCCCAGATATCTGATGAAACAACCCACCATGTATGATAAAGTACTAACAAACCAAAATTCATACTTTCAGATACATCGAGTATCAAAATTTACAAACATTTCATGTTTATATACATATGACAAACCAACAGTATGGGTTAACAATTTTTTTTTGTCATAATAAGACTTTCTTCCAAAATTCCTTTTTATCTTCCCTTTGCAAAGATCCAGTGATGTTTGATGACCTAAAAAATAAATTATTGCAACAATTGAGGGTTAGACCAAAAAAGGTCTAGTGAGTGAATCTCCCTCATGCAAATAGAATCTACTGCAATAATCAAGATAATTAAAACCTGAATTCTAACAATAAAGTGACATCTCAGTTACCTTGTCATTTCATCTATCGCAGTTACACCGTCATTTCATCTATTGCAGTTACACCGTCATTTTATCTATCATGGTTACATTGCCATTCCATTTATGACATTACTTTGAGAAACAATGGCCAATCCAGACAGTACTTTATCGGACAACACTTGGTCCCATTCGAACAACACATTGTTTGGTGAAGAGGTTATCGGACAACCCATTATCGGTGAAGAGGTTATTGGACAACACTTGCTCGGTGAATGGTTCTTACCGAACAACATTTTGATCAATGAATAGGTTATCGGAAAATTACCAGACTACACTTGGTTAGTGAAGTGGTTATCGGACAATACGTAATCGATGAGGGGTCCTTACCCGTTAACCTTTTGATCAATGAGGGGCTTACCTGACAACACATAATCCATGAGGGGTACTTACCGATTAACCTTTTGATCGATGAGGGGTCCTTAGCGGTTAACCTTTTGAGCAATGAAGGACCACATCGAATGATGCATTGTCTGATGAGGGATCTCATCGGACGATACCTTTTCCGATGAGGGTTTTTCTCGAGTAAGCCTTGTGCGATGAAAGAAAGATTGCATAATTAATGTAGTAATACAATCATTATCACACATATTACAATTCAACAACATATCCTACAGAAATGTAACAATCTTATTTATCCAAAACAGTATAAGAACACTCACCTTTGCCTAAAATTTAGATTGAATCACTACTTCTGTCTTATGCGTTATTCAAACTCTGCCAAGGTTGTATTTCAAAAGTGGTAGAAACCTTTTTATGTACCTCCTTCTTATGATAAATAGTAAGCCGAATGTAACATGCAAGGGGAAGGGTTTTGAGGTGGTGTAGGAGGTACACCTCCCCCATGTGCAAAAATTCACTAAAACTCCCTTTTTATTACGCTACATTTTACCCCGATATTTTCATTGCTATTAAAAATTCAAAATCTTCCAAACTAAATCTTAAAACCAAATATTACAATATCCTATCCTTAGAAGAATTCCGTTAGGAATTCCACTAAGTAAACAAATGAGGATATTTTACCCACATCTTAGACTTGGTTTCCAAGGTGGCTTCCGGCCCCTAATGATAACGCCACTGAACTTTCACTAACCCGATTTCTTTATTTCCTAGTGCTTTTATTTTGAAGTTGGTAATGGATTCAAGGGTCTCTTCAAAATACAACTTCTCGTCAATCTTAATCTCTGGTAGAGGTACGACTACTTCTGGGTTTGCTAGACACTTCCTTACATTTGACACATGAAAAGGTATTATGAATACCACTTAACTCCATAGGAAGTTCTAGGTTGTCTGCCATTTCTCTAATTCGTTCAGGAAAAGGAAATGACCCTATATACCTAGGGCTTAACTCGCCCTTGTTTCCAAAGCGAACCACTCCTTTTCAGGGTGATACTTTCAGCATTACTTTATCACCAACATGAAACTCAATCGGCTTCCAACGTTTATCAGAGTAACTTTTCTGTCGATCTTGAGCTACTTTCATTCATTCCAGAATTTGATTAATTTTATCAGCTGTTTGCTGAACTATTTCAGGTCCAACCAACTGTTTCTCGCCCACCTCATTCCAATACAATGATATTAGACATTTTCGTTCGTATAATACCTCAAAAGATGTTGCTTGGATACTCGAGTGATAGCTGTTATTGTAGGAGAATTCGATCAAAGACAAATGACTATCCCACGATCCTCCAAAGTCAATAACACAGGCTCGAAGCAAATCTTCTAGTGTGTGGATTGTACGTTCATTTTGTCCATCCGTATGTGGATGATAAGTTGTACCTAACTTAATCCGTGACCATTTCTCTTTGAAAACTCTTCTAAAACATAGACGTGAATAGACTGTCTCAATTAGAAATTATTGATAACGGAACATCGTGATGTGTCACCACTTCATTAATATATAATTTTGCTAACCGGTCCATCGAATATGATTCTTTCATCGGTAAGAAATGAGCGGACTTAGATAATCGATCCATAATAACCCATATGGCGTCATAACCTTTCGGTGTTTTAGGTAATTTGGTTATGAAATCCATAGTGTTGTGATCCCATTTCCAAATCAGAATTTCTAATGACTACAACTTATCATAAGGGCACCAATGTTCTATCTTCACTTGCAAGCATAACCTATCATAAGGGCACCAATGTTCTATCTTCACTTGCAAGCATGTCATACACCGTTCAACATGTCTGGATATTATGCCCGGCCACCAGTAGTATGGTTTCATATATCGATACATTTTGTTCGTACCCGGGTGGATAGAAAAACGAGATTTGTGGCGCTTCACTTAAGATGCGTTCTCGGAGATTACAATAATACGACATCTAAACTCTATTCTGAAAACACAACAATTCTCGGCCGTCTTTTACCAATTCAGATATCATCCCACCAAGTCGTTCTTGTTTAATCTTGTCTTCTCTCACAGGCTCGCCTTGGGATCTCTGCAGTTCTTCTTGAATGCTTGGTAATAACTCTATTCTTAACTCTATAACTTTAGTTGTACCACTCTTTTCTTTACGACTTTAAGTGTCAGCCTCCACATTCTCCTTGCCTGGATGATTCAAAATCTAACAATCATAATCAGTAATCCATTCTAACTATCGTCTTTGGCACATATTTAAATCCTTCTGATGAAACAATTGCTGCAAACTTTTATGATCAGTAAAAATCTGGCATTTAATCCCATACAAGTAATGCCTCCAGATTTTCAAAGCAAAAACTACAGCTGCTAGCTCCATGTCATGGGTAGGATATTGCTCTTCATGATCCTTTAACTGCCTTGAAGCATAAGCAATAACCCTTCAACGTTGCATCAACACACAACCCAAACCCAGCTTTGAGGCATCACTATAAACCACAAAAACTTTTGTCCCATCAGGTAAGGATAGAATTGCATGCTACACAGTTTATCTTTTAATATCTAAAAATATTTAGCTTATTCCTTTTTCCATTCAAAACTCACATTCTTTTTCGTCAATCTGGTTAATGGAGCAGCTATACGAGAAAAATCTTGTATGAACTTTCGATAATAACCGCCAGCCTAAGAAAACTCCTGATTTCTGTTGGGGTTTTTGGTGCTTCCCACTTTTTGATGGCTTCAGTTTTGAGAGGATCCACCTTTATACCCAACTCAGAAATAACATGCCCCAAAAATTGGACTTCTCACAACCAGAACTCACATTTTGACATCTTGGCATACAACTTTTCTTGTTTCAACAATTCCAGAAGCAATCGTAAATGATTTGCATGCTATTCCTCTGATCGTGAGTATATCAAATATCATCGATAAAAACAATAAAATTTTTATTGTGATATGGACGACATACCCTATTCATCAAGTTCATAAATGCTGCTGGTGCGTTTCTAACCCCGAACGGCATGACTAGAAACTTATAGTGCCCATAACGCATACAGAATGTCGTTTTTGACACATCTTCTTCTCGAATTTTCAGTTGATGTTAATCGGATCGTATATCAATCTTAAAAAAGTAGTGTCCCCAATCAATTAATCAAATAAATCATCAATTCTTGGGAGAGGATACTTATTCTTGATTGTTAACTTATTTAACTCTCGGTAATCGATATACATTCTCATCGATCCGTTCTTCTTCTTTACAAATAACACCGGTGCACTCCAAGGAGATGTACTTGGTCGGATAAAACCTTTATCCAATAATTCCTTCAATTCTGAGATTAACTCCTTTAACTCAGACGGATCTAATCTATATGGTGCATGAGCAACTGTGCAACTCCAGGCAACAATTCATTCTAGAATTCTATTGATCGGGCAGTTGGTAAACTTAATAACTCTTCAGGAAATATTTCTGAAAATTCTCTTACAATAGGGATATCCTTCATCTTATTCTTTTCTTTCGTTAAATCGATCAAATAGGCAAGAAAACTGATACACCATTTTCTACACATACTTCCTAGCTTTTAAAAGGAAAAACGGCTAGAATAACTATCCCGTCTGTCACCATAGATTATAACCAGTCCCTTCCCCGGTAAATCTATATGAATCATCTTCTTATTGCAGACTATATTAGCTTGGTTTTTAACCAACCAATTTATACCCTTATTTTATCAAATTCTCTTAATGGTATAGGAAATAACTAGATGGGTACCTCACACCCTTCTACAGATATGGAACAATCATCAAAACTTCCTTAATCGATACTTCACTATTATTTGTTGTTTCTACTATCAAAACCGCATCTAACACTTTAGGTTTTAAACACGCTCAACCAACATGAGGGTGACACAGAATAATGATTTTCACCAGAATCAAATAAAACTTTGTCACATACTGAATTAACGAAGAATGTACCTGTCACTACTTCAGGATATTCTTTAGCCTCACCTCTCGTCACCTGAAAGGCTCGTCCCCTAGCCATTGCCTCACCACGTCTTACTTCCCCACGACTGCTAGGAACATTACGATTAAACATTGGCCCCCAATTGGGTGGAATATTCCCAGCATAGCCTGATCCTCGACCCCTAGAATATCCAGATTCCCGCAGCAAAACCGGATCCACCTCCCTTAGCTTGCGGGAAGTCAACATTAACATGCTGAGAAGAATTACACATAAAGCATCATCATACCATACTACAATCTTTGGCTATATGCCCTGATTCTTGACATTTGTAACATGTTTGTCTCAGTGTTGCATTCTCCTTGATGTATTTTATGACAACGAGCACATGCTTTATCAGCAAACCTTGAGATTGGACGATTCAAACTTCCAACAAATCTAGGTCTACAAAACTCGGTTGCTATTGCTTCCCCTTTCCTTTTCTCCCCAACTCTTTCTTGTGGTTGACGGTTGATATCCTGTTCCAAAATTTCTGCAGTAACAACTGCTGCTTGGATGGTAACCGGATTCCTAGATATTACATACTTTCGGAGATTAGGCTCCAACCCCAAATATACTTTCTTACTTTGCTGCTTTCAGTAGCAACATAAATCTCAGCAAATCGAGATGTCCCATAAATACTTCTATATACTGGCGAACCATCATATTACCTTGTTCTAATCGAAGAAAATCGTCCTTTAGCTTTCGGACAGCAGCTTTAGGAAAATACTGAATCTGAAACTTCACTACAAATTCTTCCCACAACATAGCCTTCAAATTGTTCGGATCTGAATTCGACACAATTTCCCACCAATATAACGTACTTGACTGCAACCTGGATATTATAAACATTACCTTATCTTCCTCCACACTTTTGCTAGTCTATAGACTTAATTCAATTTTCGTGAGCCAACACAGAGCTTTTACAAGATCACGCCCTCCAGAAAACCTAGAGGGATTACATGCAAGAAACATCTTAATATCCTCTCCTTTTTGTACCAAAGATGAAGTAGATGGCGGTGTACTGGCTCTGGCTTCTTCATGAAAATTTAGCTTCCCCATTCCTTCCGGATTATTATGAGTGGAACGCCCTAGCAAGTTCACCAGATTGTCTTGAATTTTTTCCAGTTCGACTGCTAACATCTCCTAGGTATTAAACCCAAGGTCATGAGCATGACCTCTACCCCTTGTTCTGCCCCATCCATGGCCTAACATAGAACTTTCTTGTATCGACATTTCTTGTAATGTATGAATTTCTTGTTAAATACCTCTCCCTCTTCCTCGTCCCCATCCTTGAATTCTTGTTTCAGTGGTTGTAGCAATTTTTGGATTTTCTTCTCTATTCAAAATTTCTTTCTCTGCCTCTTCCATGGCTTGTAGAAGTTCTTCCAGATCGGTTAGGATTATCTGCCATTTTTATTTAATACTTGCATCGCTTTAACTTCCCTTACTGCTACAATAAACACATATACAATTAAGCACATGCCAAAGTATGATAATTTTTACACTTAAATCAGGTATTCGCAACTCAAGATTACATTAATCTCATGTAATCTAACTCTACCATACTTATCCTCATAATAGGTCCAATTATAACATATTCCTAGGTTCGAAATTCCAGTGGAACCTATTATCACATACTCAATACCTTTAATTTAAGTCTAAGTATTAGAAAAATACCCAGATCTCTTAAACTAAGACTCTGATACCAAATGAAACAACCCACCATGTACCATATAGTACTAATAAACCAAAATTCATACTTTCGGATACATCGAGTATCAAAATGTACAAACATTTATGTGATCCCAGATTCAAGTCTTTAACAATCAATTCATAATAAGAATCAAGAACAATAGGATGAATAGAATATGTCGGCCAGCTTGATTATGTAAAAGTTTAAGTACAAATATTCTTGATCACTAATCTCTCTCAATCTCAATCTAACTCTCAATTATGATTGCTAACTAACAAAACTACCAACACACTATTTATACCTACTACTAATACAGGAAAGACAAACTAACCTTTTGTAAAAGGAAACTACAATACAAAGCATTATAAAACAGTTTAAGCACAGAGATTTGAATACAACATTTTTGTTCCAACAATTTCATGTTTTAACAATTTTTTTTTTGTCATAATAAGACTTTCTTCCAAAATTCCTTTATATCTTCCCTTTACCTTTATCCTGTGATGTTTGATGAAATCTTTTCTGAAATGTTCAAATGACCACTAAAATCAAAAATGTTTTCATGATTACAAGAGGATGGATTTTCAAATTAAGTTTTTGATCTTCAGAGTTCCTCAACTCTGAATTTTCTTACTCTGAAAATTGCTCACTCTGAGTTAAACACTTGCACTTCAGAGCTTTTACTTGTGTAAATTCTCATCCCGACTATGAACTATCTCATGTTGAGTGCCACGTGTTTTATTTCTATTGGAGCATTCATTACCACGTCTCTGAATTCCCATTAATCGATGGCAATACACCTGTTTGATTCTAATCTGCAAGCCTAATTATGTGCTTAAAGACTATAATCCTCCACGTGTCACTCTACAAGAAACAATTCATGTTCTAATCAAATTCGAAACCAATATATTGTCCATATTGGTCATTCTTTCATCCTCCCACCTTCAAGAGCTCATAAGAACCTGCAAACCTTACACTCAAGAACTCACAAAGCAATTACTTGCCCCTTATTTATCATACCCTTTCCAATCACTCAAATGGCTCACTCACAATCAAACATCTAGAAATCCATTCACACAACCCAAACCTGGTTTTGAACTATTTTCATCATTAGACTCTGACAATGAGGTCAACTAGGGTACTTCTATCATGGTTGGAAACATTGAGGTGTCCGTCAATCAACATGTATCTCTTCCTTTGGCACATAACGTCTCATCTTTCCACACTGCAGATGATGACCTAGCCCCTGTTGCAAACCCAAATGAAGATCACCAACCGGAGAACCCTACTCCAAAAACCCCTGTACCTGTTGAATCCCAAGGGGAGGATGGTGATGCTCGTGGAAATCATCGAACCCCTACTGCTCCCATTTCTCGAGCCACTCAGGTGCGTGACCTAAGCATAGCTATCCTACCAGAAACTGAATATGAGGTGATCAAGAAGAACAATATTGACTTGAACCTTAGTTCTGGAAAGTTCAAACCTAGCCACCAAATAGTGATTGAAATGGTGAAAGCCCATTCCCTCAAAAAGATGTTTCCCAAGAAGTATGATGTGCCACTGCAATACCTTCAACAATGGTGGAAATACCTCTCATATGATGAAGATGAAGAGGACTATTTTCAATAGTGGGAGGGTATTCTTTCTCCCTAAATCTAGATCTTATGAAAAAATGCTCTCTCTACTAGGAAAGGATGAAGTTTTGGGAAAAACAAACTTTGATGAACTGCCCTCCCAAGATAAGATGATCTTAGACTTCATCTCTTTGGGCTACAAGGATGCCCTGCCCCTCTTAACTAGCTTCAGGAGGAACGCCTTACCTTTTGTATGGTATTGTCTCTTCTCCTGTGTCAACAGGTGCCTATCTGCTAAGGCATCAAGTCTGGATCATGCATCCAGGACAATTCTGAAGATATTCCATGGGCTGGCCTTCAACATGCATTATGATTATGCCTCCCTGTTCATGGAAGAAATCAAGGGATACATTGCAAAGCCTCCTGGCTAAATTTTCTTCGAAAGATTCCTTCAATTGTATGTTAAACGGGCAATGCACTTGGAATCCAGAATCCCAAGTAGAGAAGAGGAGGATATGGATCCACACTTTATTCTTGGACTCTCTCAGGATATATATTGTCCTTCTTTCTGCTTTTCAAAATCACGTGCCTTCCCCATGGAGCTAAGGGAATATATTCGGTTTGATAATAAGGTACTAGTAGATTATTGTACATCTACAGGACTGCCAGAACAAGTAGACCCTACCCTATGTTGAAGAACTGAAGCACAATCTTCTTAGCATTAGTTAACTATGTGATAAAGATTATACAGTTAAATTCTCGAAAATTCATGTAATGTTCTTGACAAAGATGATAAGGTTTCCTTAACCGGTTCTCGCCTAAAAAATGTGTATATCATCAATATGAATTCCTCTCTTACTGAGAATAGCTGCTTCTTCTCTAAAGCCTGGTCAGACATTAACTGGCTATGGCACAAACGACTTTCTCATCTCAACTTCAAGACACTCAGCGATCTATCAAGAAATGATCTTGTCACTGGTCTTTCTCAATATTCTTTTGCAAAGGAATCTCTTTGCTCAACATGTGACTGCAATCTTTAGCTAGAATGAAGTTCACACTCGTCATTGACTGCACCTCTTCAGCTATTGCATATGGATCTCTTTGGTCCAGTCAACGTGCAATCTTTAGCTAGAATGAAGTTCACACTCGTCATTGTTGATGAGTATGCCAAGTACACTTGGGTCTTATTCCTCAGATCCAAAGATGAAGCATCTGAAGAAATTATTTCATTCATCAAGAAAATAGAAGTTGTTGATCCTCTCTCTCAGTGATTTGATGATAATCCCTTTTTCCTTTCGATGTATTTTTGTGATTCTGTACTTTCAGTTCCAACGATCAATACACCGAGCATGTTCAGTGATCGCTGAAGAACTCACTTTGTAATTCATTCAGAGACAACGATACTTCAAGAAAACAACACTCACACCAAAGATCCTTCAGCAAACGTCGAAGACTGAAACTGAAGATTAGAGACTGGCTCGTACGTGATCTGAAGCGGTATTCAGTGATTACAAACCTGTCTAGCTATGTGTGAAGACTGCTCTAGCTTCAGCGAATGATGATGAGACCTTCAGGTCATTCCGGTATTCAGCGATCAAAGGAAGCTTGCTTAGCACGATTGTTGTTGTTTTGTCCTTGCACACACAAAAGGACAAACCCATACC
>NW_020203701.1:15880-16211 GCF_001531365.2 Cynara cardunculus var. scolymus | reverse complement strand
TTGACACAAAATGACACTAATTTGGTAATACTTAGTTTGATCAGGCCTTAATCGGTATAATGAGATTATTTCTCCTATTTGAGTCTAATTGAGCTATAATGGTACTAAATAGGTCATAATTAGTCTCATATTTACTTTGGTCGGACCTTAATGTGTATGATGGGCTTATTTCGCCTATTTGAGTGTAACTGAGTTATAATGATACTCAATGCGTCATGATTGGTCTAATCAGAAGTTAATGGGACTAATTGTGGTAGAATGGGTCTTAAAGATCCTTAACCGGTCCATTTGGTGTTTGTGGATATAATGGGCATATTTCTCCTTGATAAGT
>NW_020203701.1:12184-13365 GCF_001531365.2 Cynara cardunculus var. scolymus | reverse complement strand
GAGTCAATTTGATCAAAATGACACTAAATGGGTCATAACTAATCTGATTAGACCGTAATGGGTTTATAGGCCCATTTCTGCATAAAAGGAGTCTAATTGACACAAAATGACACTAATTTGGTCATACTTAGTTTGATCAGTCCTTAATCGGTATAATGAGATTATTTCTCCTATTTGAGTCTAATTGAGCTACAATGGTACTAAATGGGTCATAATTAGTCTCATATTTAGTTTGGTCGGACCTTAATGCGTATAATGGGCTTATTTCTCCTATTTGAGTCTGATTAAGTTATAATGATACTCAATGCGTCATAATTGGTCAAATCATAAGTTAATGGGAGTAATTGCGGTAGAATGGGTCTTAGTGATCTTTAACGGATCCATTTGGTGTTTGTGGATATAATGGGCATATTTCTCCTTGATAAGTCGAATTGGGTCAACGTGACACTAACTAGGTCCTAATTAGTCTCATCAGACCGTATGGGGTTTAATTAGCGCATTTTTTTACCAGGTGTCTAATTGGGTCAAGAAGACACTAAATCGGTCATATTTAGTGTAACTTGACGTTCATGTGACTAATTTCTGTACCACTTGATGACAAGTTGGTAGTTGATACTGCTAACGGTCAAATATCTGTGAATTATGTGTTTAAAGACTGCATCATTGTGGTTGAGGGATATAAGCTACCCATCGGACTATTTCCCATGCCTATGAAAGATTTTGATGTAGTAGTAGGGATGGACTGTGTTGATCCCAGATCTCTCAATAACACTAATAATCTAGTTATGAGTAACCAAATTATAGTGATTTAATGAAGAAAGTTATGAAGTCTCAAGAATAAAATAAGAAAGTTTAAGAACAATTTTGAGTTTCAAAGTTTTACTTTATTAATTCATAAACGTAAAACAAAGAGTAAAAGCCTTATTTTTACAATAGACCTACTCATCTATTTTTACTAAACGACAATTAATAAGATAACTCTATAATGCTACTTTCTAGCAAATCGTCTAGCTAACAGATATGGTTTATCTTTCACATGGATAAACATTAACAATAAGATAAACTTGAATTACAGCTGTTGATTTGTCATCTCCAGCTGTCATTCATGATATGATGACTTCATCCTTATCTTCAAATCTTCATTGCATGCTTGGATGGAGTGCTGGAAAATCTTCTAAGTG
>NW_020203701.1:2868-11791 GCF_001531365.2 Cynara cardunculus var. scolymus | reverse complement strand
ATTGGATGATGAAATTTCTTTACAATACTGGAAACAAATTACATCAAGAAAAAATAAGCAAAAAGTTCATCTCATCACTAACTACCTGAGTATATCTCTTTGAAGCGCAAGAGTAGTCTTCGATAAGCAATGATGGTTGATATCTCGTGTATGAGATGGCTTCCCTCTTCCCTTGGCACATGGTTTCTGCCCAGTCTTTCTCTAATATTTTTCTGAAACCATTCAAGTGTATCTATTGAATACTTGAAGGTTTCAGTCAATCTGAAGAACTTTTTAACCATAAACTCATTCTTGTAAACAAGTCTGAGTTCAGGTTGAGTAAGAACTAAAGCAGAACGTATCTCCTACAGGACCTGGAAATGTTCATTTAGAGGAACGTAGGATAATCTCTCGATGCCTAGCCTAAAAGCGATTTCAAAATCTATTTTGGCTCTGAGTTTTACCAGGGACTCCATTGTTTTCACTATCGCTCGGTTTGCCATTCCAAACTGCTCGGTTTGCCATTCCAAACCTTATGCCATGATTTTGCCTTTGAGCTGTGTAGGCATATAACTCAATCAAGTCATATGGATTGAGGTTGATAAGATCATTTTCATTGAACATGCTAACAATCCCATGGGCTCTCTCCATGCTGAACTCGATGTATCGAATAGCTCTATTGGCAAAAGACTTTATCTTCAAGTCAACGACTCTCCTTATTCCTTCATTCGAAAAGACAGATCGAGGTTCTTGAGTGGTTTCTCTGACAAATCGATGATATAGGAGGTTCATTGACTCTGGCGATAGGATTGGAGGGTTGGTTGASAAACTTTCATCGCGATCTTGATACATGTACTGATGGATATTTTCCATCAAGATTGGTTCCCTGGGCATCAATTTTTGCCGTCTCCTCATCGACTCCATGTTCTGGATGATCTCATCTACCAGGCCTTGTGGAGGATGCCTCGAGGAAGAAGGGATGTCCGCATGCACTATAGGTTGTTGGGTTAAGGGTTGTGTTTCGGCTTAGGGTTATGTATAGGTAGAGGGAGAGTTTTCTTTGGATGGTTTAGTTTCAAGTGGTTGAGAGGTTTTTGGTGGGGTTTGGGGTCGTTGAGGAGATGGTTGGGTTTTTGTAGGTTCTGGTTATGAGGAAAGGGTGAAGGGTCGAGGTGTTGGAGAAGGGGTTAAGGGTAGGTTTGTTGTGGGTGAGGAAGTGAGGATTTGGTTTGTTTCTGTAGGTGGTGTTTTTGGTTCTTTATCGGTTGGTGAACTCAACACGATGGGGTCTGGTATTGTGGTTGAGGGAACTTGGATATTCTGTTCATCATCAGAGGGCAAGGCCTCTGGTTCTCTTGCTTGGGTTTGGTGGGTTGATGGTGGTTGTTGTGGTGATGTTTGTTGTTGTAGTGATGGTTGTCGTGGTACAACGGATCCTGTTTGTTGTGTAGACGCCGCCTCTGTCTCCCCCTCATGAGGTCCAAGACCTTGATCATCGGGGTCTTGGTCTTCATGCCTTGGTTGTTTGTGGGGCGGGTGGAAGAGTAGGATACTCTTGATCTGTTCTTCTTTTTCCATATTCGAATGTGGGAAGCGAGAGTGCACACCCGATCCTTATTGCACCTTTGTTCTATTGTGCGTAGAAGAGTGTTTGTTCGTTCTTGCTATTGTTGTAAACTCTTCCTCATCAGAGTGGTGGGTTCAACAGATCGAGCGGCAAATTTTGCACTTATCTCATTGAATGTTGAGATTAGTGCCTTTGACAGAGCCCGTAGATCGGCTCTTGTAGCAAAATCTGTGCCTGTAGAGGGTGGAGGTGGCACAAAGGTTGGAGGATGGGGAAGGTTGGCAAGAAGATTCCTCACCTCTGCAGTGAAGGATGAGAAGGCTGCTTCATAGGAAGGGCCTGCAGAGGGAGGTGGTGTTTGAGTTTGTGGTGGGATTTGGGCAAGTATGGTGGCTGGTAATTGGGTGAGGGTTGTTTGTATGGTGGCCATTTGGGTGGTGAGGGTGGCAAGGGTTTCATCGATGGATGAGGTGGATGAAGGTTGAGGGTGAAGTATTTGGGAGGTAATGGAGGCTGGTAGTTGATGAAGATTGCGAAGGATGGTTTGGAGTTTGGTAATGATGTAGGTTAAGTTTTCATCGGCCTCAGTTGCCTGAGCCGTGAGGGTGGCTATGGATTGGATTAGGATTTGGTTTTGGTTGTGTGGCTAAGGATGATATGGTATTGTGTTGTTGGGTTACTGTTTGTTGGAGGATTTGGAGGCGGGATGAGTTGGTTTGGGTTTGGGTATCTATTTGGTTTAGGTGGCGTTGGAGGATGGCAAGGGATTGGTGGAGGTCTTGGGTATCGGGTGAGGGTTGGTTTTCCACAATCCCTTGTACAAGGAGTTTAAGGTCATCCAAGGACCGCGTCACTATATCAACATAGGCTTGGAACTCAGCCTTTGTAACCAGATCAGCTATGGGGGTAACCCCTGCAGCAACAGATGCTGCAGGTTGGGCCTCTGTTCCTGAGGCGCCCTCTTGGCCTTGTGCGAAGGTAGGCCTTGAGGGACTTCCATCATGTCCTTGATAGTCTTCGAGAGAAGAACTATCTCGTGATGTTGGAACATCCTCTTCCTCTTCTTCAGCTTTAGAAGTTGAGTAAGTGAAGTGGATGTGTATCCGTTTTGGTAGATCAAATACCGAGGAGAGTGGTGCACAAATTGAAGATCGCTCTGAACGATCTATGGGATCAATGTCAGAAGCAACGAATGCTTCTGTGTGTGTGAGGGGTTGTGGCGAGCCCTGAGGCGAAGGGGCTCTTGTTTCTTCATCACCTCTCTGTTGAGAGAGGGGTGATGAGATATGAGGTTCCTCGGCTTGTTCATCTCCAGAGGCCGAAAGAATGGCCTCTGGATGGCTGGCTGGGGTTTGGGTGGGACTGGGTCTTCCTGTGTCAATACTCCTTTGGCTTTGATCGTCAGGGGTAGTAGATGTGGTTGCCCTTTGGGTAGTTGGGTGGGGAATATTTTGGTGAAGGCCGGGGGAAGCACTAGTGTTAGGACCTGTAAACTCAGTTTTGATATCAATCAAATACTCTTAATGATCTTTAAGACAATCAAACTGCAGCGGAAACAATATAAGAACAAACAGAGTAAGAATCAAGAACACACAGTA
Organism: Cynara cardunculus var. scolymus; assembly: GCF_001531365.2. NCBI lineage: Eukaryota > Viridiplantae > Streptophyta > Magnoliopsida > Asterales > Asteraceae > Cynara > Cynara cardunculus. Next base: position 8,647 of record NW_020203701.1, on the reverse strand, counting down.
TATGAGAATGATGAACACGAGAGAATAGCTTCAAAGGTTTTTCAATTGATTGAAAATAAGACGATTACAACACAGGAAGCACACTGAATTACAAAGACCTAGCTGCTATTTATACTAGTTCCTAACGGCTTTTCTGACATGACCTAGACGTGTGAAATGATCCAGGCCGTCCAAATAAAGTCGATTACAAACATAGTCACGTGAGAAACACATGCAGCTAACTACCTAAGTAAAATAGAAAGAAGAGGTTCTCCACAGAAGATGAACCACAGACCCTTTGTGAGCCATCCTAGAGGCTCTGCTGCATATGACTTGTAAGCTCTTGATAACAGAGGACCATTTTCCAGAACGTGAGAGACAACAGAGGTTCTGTCAACCTTGACTTGTACGATCAAACAACTTCTGTTGCTGGTCCTCTGTTGTCTTCTGTGGAAGAAACCCTTCTGTCAACACTTGCAGAAATCTTTTTCATACTTTTACATTAAGCAAATATTGGAGCTAACAATCTCCCCCTAAGTATGAAAAAGTAAAAAAAGGACAAATAAATGCAAGAAATGACTAAATAAAAGAAATTACAAGAGGAGATAAAACTCATCCTCCGAAAAGAATTACATTAAATTGAAAGAAATACAAAAATTGTTGCTCAGGCCTATCTATTACTGAAGATTAGTCCACAGTAGAGTCTGGATAGTCGTCTACGGCAAACTGCAGATCTGTCTTGATGGTTCTGTAGACCTTGAATATCCATTCCCTGAAGGAGACTTGAACTTTAATCACTTCCAGAATACCAGACACTTCATCCGCCCTTAGATGCCCTCTTTGTACTTCTGCAGCTACTTTGTTGAACACCCACTCAAGAGTCTCTGTCGCATATTTGTTCGCCTATGTGGGATCAAAGAACCTTAGAATGTCATCTTTGTCCAAGAACACAAACCCAAAGATGGGATTTTGGACAATAGTGTTGGGATGACATCTAAGTAGCCAACTTGGCCTGTTCCTCGGAGGGGAAATCTTCAAGTCTCTTTGGGCCAACCTCATCGCTATATCAAAGTCCTTCTGGCTATAGTATTTCACTTGAGCTCGCATAACTTCGATCAGCATTCTGAGCGATATAGAATAGCTTGACCTCCACTCCATGTATTTGTTAAGAATTTTGTGCAGAAAGATCAAGTCAAATACACAGATGTTATGGAGGTCAGCATCTGTGAACGTGTATAGGTTGTCGTCGTCCCTCTTCACCACATATTGAGCGTAGAGCATGGTCTTCTTCAACATCGTTCTTGGAGATATTGTTTCAAGAGAGGTTATCATGTTCTCTGAGAAGACCTGCTCGCGAGGCTTTGTAAGCTTTAAGAAGTGAAACTTCGCAGCTGCAGAGGGTATACCTGTAATCTCTGGATCATAAGGGGGCTCTGTGTCTACGGCGGAATAGCGCCACCGCAGAATCTCCTCCACAGTGGTTACAGGCTCTGTGCGCTCCTTCTGCATAGGGATTTTGCTCATTGAATCGAAGATTTCATAAACCCTTCCAATTGTGGCGGACTTTGGTACTCTGGTTTCTTCTTCTTCTTCTGGAATTGGCCTCTGGGTGGACCCCTTTGCAAGGATAGATTTGATGGTTCCTTGCAGAGCATCGAACGTACCTGTGGACATTTCCTCCTTTGCCTTCTTGGAGGATGAGCCTTCTCCAGCTCTGGGGGGGGATACGGGCTCTGCCCTTTCTTGCTTGAGCTTCTACCAAAGACGCCTTTAATGCTTGAATGAGTTATGGGTCATCGTACTCTTCTTCGTTTATCTCCTGTGGCATTTCAGAGCTTGACTCCCTCTGTGGCGACTCCTCTACAACTTTGCCCTTGCCTTTCCCCTTAGGCTCTGGTGCTTTGTCTTTTGAGAATAGTGCTTCTGTAGAGTCCACTATCTTTAGTGGTTTGGCAGAGGTCGTTTTCTTGGGCTCTTCAGCTTTCTTCTCTGCCTTCTTCTCCCCCTCATGACGATCATGGTCATCACCTCCTTGATCGTCATGGCTTTTGGTGGCTTATGCTATCCAACTTTCAAGGGGAGCCTTCTCCAATCTCTTCAGGATTTTGGTGGCCGCCTTCTTCATTTTCCTAATCACCTCTTCAGCAAGCATAGAGGCGTGGCTTATATCAATCTTTGTCGACCACTTCAATTTTTAGATGCTTCGATAAATTTCGCTTCTGAAGGTGTCACCCTCTTTCACGAGCTTTGAAGTGCAGTCTCTGATGGCTTTGTTGGAGGCTCGGGCCTCTGCAAGAAGTTGATCTGTATGTTTGCGCACAATATCTCCTAGAGCTTCAACCATCGCACCTAGCTCTCTGCGAGTGGCTAGATGGTTGATATTTGCCCTGGATGATTTGGTATCCACGCCGTATGTGACTGTAGAAAAGAACAACTGCTTGATCTCATCCTTGAATTTGGAGTAGTCTGTGTAGCCCGCAGAGATGAAATCAGCAGCAAAATGGGCGGCCACCTCTGCTAACTCTGACTTGAGCGTGTCGATTGAGGAAGGGTTGAGGGACAGAGCGCTGAAGGCGTTGGTGAGATAGTCTTTTTGAAGGACATAACTCTGAAGGGTTGAAAGAGTTGCCTTGAGTTCTGCAGTTGTAGAGCTCAACTCCCTCAGAGCCTCTATGATTGGAGCAAGATCCTCTGTCATCGATCGAGAGATGAACAAGCTTTTCAACTCATCCATCTTTTGGAATACCGCTGTGGCGAAGGTCTGTAACTCCCCCTTCGTCACGTAGGCATCCTGGGAACCTAGATCACCAACACATGGTGACCTAGTAGCCTTGGAGTTTGTGAAGTCTGCTCGGGGACTTCCACCGGATCCTCGGACTTCTCTGTGAGGAGAGCCTACCAGTATTCTGTCGATATCGTGCCTTGTAGGTTCAGAGCCTAACATGGCAGAGGGATCGAGTGTGGACGTTGGGCATTCTAGACCCTCAGTCTCTGTGACTCTCACATATGCCTCTGAAGCATATTCTGGTTGGTCACTCTTGTGTGGGGAAGCAACGGATGCCTCTTTGGGATGTGACGAGTCCTTGGGCGATTGGACTCTTATAGTAAAACCACCATCCTTTTGATAAGATGTTGGAGTGAGTTGTGGTTCCCGGATAGTGCATTCGACAGAGGACGGAAGAATGTCCTCTACGAGGTTAGCTTGGGTTGGGCTTGGCTTGTGCGCACCTTTGTCAATAGGGGATCCCTCTAGAACAAGGCCCCTAGTAACGTGCGTAGCACAGGGAGGAGGGCTAAGATGTGTACCTTGGGTATCTTTTTCTTCCTCCTCTAGCTCCAACTCTTCTTCTTCTTCGTCGTCTAAGACGACCTCTGTCCCCAAGTCAGCTACTTCCCTAGGCGCTTTAAATTCCTGTTGAATTTGGAAGATGACGTATTGAATATGCTCTGTTGGGGACTCCTCGTGCACCACTTTGCGCAACCTTCTGCGCTTTGGAGTAGCCTCTGCATGGCTTTCTTGTGTAGCAGCCTCTGTGACCACAACCTGTGCGGGTTGGGGCTTCTTTGATTTCTTTTTCTTTTGTTTCTGCAGAGGACTAATTGGACCCTCTTCTTCTGCGGGTCTCTTCTTCCCTTTCTTCTTCACAGAGGAGTCAACACCCTTCTGTGTCTTCTTTGTCTTCTTTGGTAGGGGACTTTCTACTCTAAGTCTTGCCTCACTCACCTTTCTAGCTGCTTCTGGCTCCTTCGTTCGTCCCTCTACCCTTATTTTTTGTACACTGTCACCTAGGGGGATTCCTATGCATGGAGGGGTTTTATGGACCGGTTCTGGCCTCCTGAATCCACGTCTATATGATTTCCTATCTTCATGACTAAGGTACCTGAGCATGGCTTTAGATAAGGGTCTGGGGCTTCTGTACCCTTGCTCATGCTATATCGGCAGGAATTCCTTAAAAGGATACAATCTCACGTTAGGCTCGGTAGAGGGTAACTTCTTTGCGATCAAATCCCCAAAGACGAGGCCAAAGAACCTTTGTAGAATTAGGTTAGGATGGTTGAGGTCTTCTTTAGCCTTCTTCTGTGCCTTGACTTTGGACTTTTCACCCCTCTGTGTCGCGCACTTCTTCTTAATCAAGCCCACCATATCTTCAAAAATGAGCTGTGCATAGTCGAGAGGCGGGTTGAAATAAATGCCATAAACGATTGAAAGCATTGCGTGAGAAGTCTGATCATGGCTTCCAACCTTCCCAGTTAAGCAGCAATTCACGATTGAGAACAGGGTATTCCAGATTGGGGGAAGTCCTTTGCGCTTAATTTGAGTCCTTTTGACGATTTGGGTCTTGGCGGCATAAGAATGGAATTCAAGAAATTGAATTAATTCCTCATCTGTTGGGGTTGGGGTGAAAGCATCCAAGTTAAGGGATTCCAGGGAGGGTAAGTGCAGGGCTTTTCGTAGTTTGTCCACATTCAATTCCATGGGTACCAAAGATTTGTTGGTTGGGTGAGAGGCGTAACCAACAATTCTCAAACCAGTGTTGTCCAGGGTTGTAATGTATGAGCGTAGGAGGAATTGGGTGATATAAGACTCAGGCGTAGGTTTGGTGGTTGAAAGGGCGTAAAAAAAGGGGATGGTTTCGAAAAATTTCTAGAAGAGGGAAGGTGAAATCAGGGAAACCAGTAGAAGAAGGAACAAAGAAGTAATTGTTTGGTTTCTTTACCAGGACGACTTTTTCGTATCGATTCTGGACAAAAGAAAGAGCGTGAGATGTTAATGCTTGGGCCTGAGTGACTTCATTGTCGCTTGAAACGTTAGCAGATTGGGCTGAGGCTGAGGAAGATGACATATTTGCAGGTTTGTATTAAGGCTTTGAGAAATTGCAGGTTCATCAGAGAAGAAGGGCTTTCTAAAGGTTTATGATTTGGGGGGAAAGGGGTATTTATAGTGAGGGATTTGAACTGAACAGTTTTATTTTGGGGGAAGTAACGTGATGAGTGGATATAGGGTGAAACGGCTTAAAAAGTATGACACGCTGTGTTGGGAAGACGTGCGATTGATGATGTGCGCCCCCAATTCTGACACGCGCGTGATATGTTCTAACCCTTATCCACAGAACCACGCGCACCATATCAATAGACAATAACTATTAAGAGTTTTCTGTCAGAGGCCTAAGGGTAACAAAGTCTCTATGATATGTGTCGGGCCTTCAAAAGTGTTGCACGTTTGTTTACCTAAACAGTTTGAAGATCCACAGAGAGATGAGTACTTGCTTAGCTCAAACCCACAGAGCCTCTGTTAGAAGCGCTAGAGGTTCTGATGAGTTGACATCTGAGAACAAGATACTTCAAAAGTTTTGGCACCTTCTGTGGTTTGATTTTCATTTCAAAACTCCCCCTATGAGCCAGCTTCCATGGCTCCCCCTCGAATAAAAAACCATTTAAAATCCTTAGAAGAGGTATCAAACAGAGAGTCCGTTCACAGAGCCTCTGAGAGTTATTACAGAGGATCTGTGAAAAGACTTATGTGATTAAAACATTTTTCTTCTTCAAGAGGTTTTATTATTTTTTAGCACATACTCCCCGTCAAACCTTGCAAGTCTCTGCGAGGTTAAACCTGTTAACTAAAAAATCAAGCGAAGGTTAAACAAGAAATTAAAACTATAAACAGAATGCAATTTTTTTTATTTTAAAAATATATACAAAAAGATATTTAACAGTAAAATTATACAAAATAAATAATAAAGAATAAAGAATAAGACAACCATCAACTAGGACTCTGGACATGTCATTCCTATTTTTTCAA
>NW_020203701.1:0-2425 GCF_001531365.2 Cynara cardunculus var. scolymus | reverse complement strand
GAGGTGCTCTTTCTGTCAATTTGGTATCCACCATAGTCTGAATCTGTATAAGCCACAAGATCAATATTTTAATGCATAGGGTACCAAAGTCCCAGAGTTGGTGTCTTCTTTAAATAACGAAGGAWCCTCTTAACCGCACTAAGATGTGATTCTTTAGGATTTGCCTGATACCTGGCACATATACACGTGGAAAACATGATATCAGGCCTGCTAGCAGTTAGATATAAGAAGGATCCAATTATGCCTCTGTAGAGCTTGCACTCTACAGATGAACCATTAATGTCCTTATTAAGTTTCTAGCCTGGGGCCATGGGAGTCATCATGATAGAGGCTTCATTCATTTTATATTTCTTCAATAGATCATGAACATATTTGGATTGGTTAATGAATATTCCTTCGGATGATTGCTTTACTTGTAGACCTAAGAAGAAAGTAAGCTCTCCCATCATGCTCATTTCGAATTCACTATGCATCAAGAATTCAAACTCTTTGCACATAGAAACGTTAGTTGCACCAAAGATAATGTCATCAACGTATATTTGTCCAAGCAAGATATCATCATTATGTTTCTTATAAAATAAAGTAATATCTGTCGTACCTCTATGAAAACCATTAGAAGTAAGAAAGATGGATAAGCGATTATACCATGCTTTGGGAGCCTGTTTGAGACCATACAGAGCCTTGTCTAAGAAGTAGACGTGGTTTGGATACTTATCACCTTCGAACCCTGGTGGTTGCTTGACATTTACCTCATCCTTGAGTTTGCTGTTCAAGAAGGTTGACTTTACATCCATTTGGAACACTTTGAACCCTTTGTGAGCAGCAAATGCTAGAAAGATACGAATAGCTTCTAGTCTGGYCACMGGAGCAAAGGTTTCTTCATAGTCGATTCCCTCTTCCTTGCAATACCCTTTTGCGACTAATCTGGCCTTGTTTCTTACCACCACTCCTTGCTCATCCTTTTTATTGCGAAAAACCCACTTGGTGCCAGTAGCAAGCTTCCCAGTTGGCAGAGGTACAAGAGTCCATACCTGGCATCTGTCAAATTAAACTAGCTCGTCTTGCATAGCATCAACCCAGAAGGGATCTGCCAGAGCCTCTGCCACTGTTTTAGGTTCAATTTCGCTTACAAGACAAGTAAATAAGCCAAAATTTGCAGTGGCTCACGTCTTAACACCGGCAGAAGATTCTCCAATGATTTGAGAATGAGGATGGCTTTTGGTCCATTTTCTAACATGAGGTGGTTGGATAGAGGGCACTGTTTCTTGATCAATATGAGATTGAGRTAGAGATGCAGAGTCTTGTTCAGGTTCTTGAGCTTGATTTGAGGATAAGTCTGGAGGACTTTCATTTATTTGAGTAGCTTCTAGTGGGGAAGCTTATGGGGAAGGGGTCATAGAGGATGATATGAGAGGTGCTCGCTCTGTGATAGATGTCGTGGAGGGACTTGCTCTTGATGCTTGATCTGGATGGTCAACTTCTGCAGAGGATCTTTCAGGCTCTTTGTCGTCTTCATACCACTCTACAAAAAGTTGTTCCAAGTCTGGAGTGATTGTAGCATTTGGTGATTTGTCAGCTTGAATTTTCAACTCTTCCGTGAACTTGTCCTTTGTCACTTGAAAAGAATCATTAAATTTCACATTTGTGCTAACAACCGCAATTTTAGTCCTGGGGATGTAGGCTCTGTATGCTGCGGTGTCCCATGCATAGCCAATAAAGATTGCATCATCTCCCTTGGGCTCAAACTTGCCTACAGACTCTCTGTCATTAAGCACGAAGCATTTACATCCAAACATGTGAAAGAACTTTATGTTTGGTCTTCTATTATGAAGAAGTTGATAGGGGGTCTTCTCAAAATGCTTTACCAGCAAGGACCTGTTCTGAGTGTAGCAAGTGGCAGAGACAGCTTCTGTCCAAAAAGAGAGTGGAAGGCCAGAGGCATTCAACATCGTTCTGGCAGCTTCAACAAGCGTCCTGTTCTTCCTCTCTACTACTCCATTCTTTTGTGGAGTCCTTGGGGCTGAGAGGTAATGAGTTATTCCAACAGAGGCCAGGTACTCTTCTATCACAGAATTCATGAACTCTGTGCCATTATCACTTCTGAGTACCCTAACCTGAAGAGCATGAAGAACTTGGAGTCTCTTTAAGAGATTGATTAGTACACAATGAACTTGAGATTTCTTACGAATAAACTCTACCCAAGTAAATCTTGAAAATTCATCAATGAGTACTAAGATGTACTTCTTTCCTCCAAGACTCTGCACAGAGATAGGACCACAGAGGTCCACATGAAGCATTTGCAGTGGCTTATCTTAGGAAGGATCAGACTTGGATTTATGAGAAGACCTTTTGAGTTTTCCCATTTCACAAGCTGAGCAAAGATGGTCCTTTTCAAATTTTTATGTTGGGTAGTCCCTTGACTAAA
>NW_020203700.1:11669-17312 GCF_001531365.2 Cynara cardunculus var. scolymus | reverse complement strand
TTTTCAAAGGGAACTCATATTTCTCTTATATACTCATTTTCCTCATTGACATATCAATTTCTAATCAATGTGGGTACCCAAAATCCAACCACAATGAAAGAATTTTAAACTCATATTTAGTTTATATGATGCCACCTTATTATTTTCTAGCTTTCTTTTGTATTGATATATTGATTTTTTTATGTAATCGGTCAAAAAGGGGGACATAGTGTTGTCCGGATTTGTTATCCGGACAAAAGTGTTGGAATTTTTCTCTTAAGTGATAAATCAGACAGGCCTTGGGCGATGTGTTGTCCGGATTTGGTAAATCGGCTAACACTTGACCGGAGATGAAGTCCGGCCAAGTCTATGTTAACCGAATTGTTATACTAGTAAGCTAATTAGAAGATAACTATCTAATGAGACTTTTTAGCTAATCTTCTATTAACAGATAATGTTTATCTAAACTATTGATAAGCTTTAATATTAAGAAGATATACTAGTAAGCTAATTAGAAGATAACTATCTAATGAGACTTTTTAGCTAATCTTCTATTAACAGATAATGTTTATCTAAGCTATTATAAGCTTTAATATTAAGATGAACTTGAAGTGTAACTGTCGACTTGTCATCTCCAGCTGTCTTCCATGGTTTGAAGAATCATCCTTATCTTTAAATCTTTATCGTATGCCTCTATATGAATTGCTGAATAATTCTCTAAGTGTTGTTGACCAGAGGGGCGATGAATATGCTCTTTCCATCGCATCCCTGGTTGTCCATCGGCTCTCTGGTTGTTCTCCAGACTTAGCCAATTCTGCTTTGATGTCTTCATCGGTCTTTTGGTTCTTCATCACTTATTGTTTTTCATTACTTTTTCACTTTATGAATTATGGGGTTTAACAATCTCCCCCTAAGTAGTGAAAGAACAAACATAGACTAATATAGAAACAATTGTGAAGAACAAAGACTAATCTAATAGAAAAACATCAAATTCCAAATTTTCATTGGATGATGAAATTCTTACAATACTGGAATCAAAAGACATCATTTTAAGGCAAAAGTTTACAACTCATCATGATCTACCTTGAAATATATCTCTGAAGCGCAGAAGCAGTCTTCGATAGCCGATGACTATCGATATCTCATGGATGAGTTGACTTCCTTCTTCTCTTGGCACGTGATTTCTACCAAGTCTTTCTCTGATGACTTCCTAAAACCATTCAAGTGTATCCGAAGAATACTTGAATGCCTCAGTTAGTCTGAAAAATTTCTTTGCCCCGAACTCATTCTTGTAAACAAGTCAAAGTTTGGGTTGAGTTAAGACTGAGGCAGATCTCTTCTCCTGCAGGCCTAGGAAGTCTTCATTTGGTGGAGCGCAGGAGAGTCTTTCGATGCCTAAGCGAAGAGCAATTTCAAAATCACTCTTGGCTCGATGGTTTACCAGGGTCTCCATTGTCTTCACCAYCGCTMTGTTCRCCATCCCAAATCTGATGTCGTGATCCTGTCGCTGAGTCGTGTATGCATAAAGCTCGATCAAGTCATAGGGATTGAGGTTGATGAGGTCATTTTCGTTGAACACGTTGATTTGACCATGTGCTCTTTCCACTGTGAACTCGATGTATCGTATGGCTCTATTGGCGAACGTCCTCACTTTTAGATCCATGACCCTCCTTATCCCATCGTTTGAGAAGACAGCCTGGGGTGTTTAGGTGGTCTGTCTAATAAACCTATGGTGTAGGAGGTCCATGGACTCAGGCGATAATATCGGAGGATTGATGGTCAAACTGTCATCGCGGTCGTGATACATATATTGATGAATGTTTTCCATCATAATGGGTTCCCTGGGTGGCAACTCTGGACGTCTTCGCAGCGACTCCATGTTCTGAATATTCTCGTCGACCAGGCTCTGCGGAGGTTGCCTTGAGGAAAGGGAATATCTGCTTGCATCACGGGTGGTTGGGTTGAGGGTTGTGGTTGGCTTGGTGAAGGTATGTTTTCTTGGTGGATTGATTCGGCTTGGGTTGGTTCTGGTTCATTGGGTTCGGTTTGGGTGGTTTTTGGTTCATGGGGTTCTATTTGGGTTTAAGGTTGTTGGGGTGATAAAGGTTGGATTATTATTGGTTCTGGTTGTATGGATAAGGTGGTGAAGGGTTCTGTGGTGCGAGGAGTTGGTGAAGGAGTTAAGGGTAGGTTTGATGTAGGTGATGGAGTAAAAGGTGGGGAGGTTTGGTTTTTATCGRTTGAGGAACTCAATACGATGGGTTCTGGGGTTGTAGCGAATAGAACATGTACATTTTGTACATCTTCAGAGGGCAAAGCCTCTGGTTCCCTTGCTTGGGTTCCTTCGGTTGAGGGTGGTGGTTGTGTTTGTGATGGTGGTGGTGGTGGTGCAGCGGATTCCATTTGCTGTGCAGCCGCGGCCTCTGTCTCCCCCTCATGAGGTCCAAGACCTTGATTATCGAGGTCTTGGTCTTCATTTCGTGGCCTCTTGTGTTGGCGGCTGCTGGAGCAAGAGGCTCTGCTCCTCTTCTTCTTTTTGTCCTTCCTGAAGGACGCAAGATACGCCTTCAGGGCTGCTTGTCTTCGGCTCTCCTCCATCGTTTGAAGGAGAGAAGTGGTGCGCCTTTGTTCATCGGCCAGGTTCTGGGAGAGAACCCTGGTCGGATGGATGGCACAATGAATGAATTTGGCACTAATCTCATTGAAAGATGAGACGAGTGCCTTGGACAGTGCCCGTAAGTCGGCTCTGGTTGCGAACTATGTGGTTGATGAGGAGTCTTGTGGTGGCACGAAGATGGTTGCATATGTAGATGGAGGGATGGGAAGGTTGGTGATGAGATCTTTCACCTCTGYAGTGAATGAGAAGAAGGCTTCATCAAAGGATGGGCCTGTAGAGGGAGGTTGGGGTTGAGTGGGCTGGGGGATTTGGGCTAATATTATGGCGGGGAGTTGGGTGAGGGTGGTTTGGATGGTGGCCATTTGGTGGGTAAGGATGGCAAGGGTTTCATCGATAGATGACGTGGATAAAGGTGGGGTTTGTTGAGGGATTTGGGAGATGATGGAGGTTGGTAGGGTGTTAAGGTTTTGGAGGATGGTATGTAGTTGGGTGATGATGTAGGTAAGGTTCTCAACGGCCTCAGTTGCCTGGGCCATGAGGGTGGCGATGGAATGGATGAGTATTTGGTTTCTCTGGGTGGCAAGGGAGGATGCGGTGTTGTGGTGTTGGGTGATGGTTTGTTGGAGCATTTGGAGACGCGTGGTATTGTCCCGGGTTTGGGTTTCAATTTGGGAGAGGTGGCGTTGCAGGATTGTAAGGGATTGTTGAAGGTCAGAGTTATCGGTTGAGGGTGGGTTATCAACAATCCCTTGAATGAATAGTTTAAGGTATTCCAAGGCCCGTATAACTGAATCGACAAAGGCTTGGAACTCGGCCTTTGTGACCAGGTCTGCAATTGGGGTAACCCCTGCAGCAACGGATGTTGTAGGTTGGGCMTCTGCTCCGGAGGCGCCTTCTTGGCCTTGTGARAATGTGGGCCTAGAAAGACTTCCATCATGTCCTTGATAGCCCTCAAGAGAGGAGCTATCTCGTGATGTTGCRACATCAGCTTCCTCTTCCTCGGCTTCAGAGGCCGGGTAAGTGAAGTGAATATGTGTCCCCTTCGGTAGATCAAATATCGAAGGGGGATGTGCATGAAAGGAAGATCGCTCAGAACAATCTTGGGGTTGTTCAATGTCAGAAGCAAAACATGCTTCTATGTGTGTGATTGGTTGTGTTGAGCCCTGAGGCGAAAGAGCTCTTATATCTTCATTACCTCTCTGTTGGGAGAGGGGTGATGGGAAATGGGGTTCCTCGGCTAATTCATCTCTAGAGGCCCGAAGAATGGCCTCTCGATGGCTGGCTGAGGTTGGGATTGGACTGGGTCGTCCTTGTTCAATACCCCTGTGGCTTTGATCGCCAAGGGTAGATGTTGTGGTTGCCCTTTGGGTAGTGGGTGGAGGAATTGTATGAGTAGGGCCGGGGGAGGCACGATGAGTAGCATCATCATCATCATCTTCATCATCCGATGAAGATGTCTCATGTGCTCCCTTGCTTGGTTCGGGGGACGGCTCTAATCGCTCTGGGGTAGCTTCCCTCGGTTCCTGGGACAACATAGAGCGTTCATAGGTCTGGCGTATCTCAGATGTCGATGGAATGACATTGAGCATAGCCCTTGAGAGTGGGCGGTTGATGGTGTAACCCTCCTTCGAGAGGGTTGGTCGATGGCCATGCATCTTGTAAACTGGAGTGAAGGGCTATTCAGCAGGTAGTCCATGCGTCCTCATTGCGTCCCCAATGAAGAGGGCGAGGAAACGAGGGAAGAGAACCGCAGATAAAGGCTTGCCAGCAGCTTGGAGTTTGCATTTCTTAACCACCGCCGAGTGAATCTCATTGTAGATGAGAAAGCCGTAGTCAAGGTTGAGGTTGAAGAACAAGCCGTACATGATTGTCATGATGTTGATATTCCCTTGGTCCAATGACCCTAACTTGCATGTGAAGGCCCTGTTGAGGATGGAGAAACACATGTTCCACATCGGCGGGAGGAATTGACGTTTGAAGTCTGAAACGTTGCGTAGGTTGCGATTGTAACCTAGCATTTTAACGAAGCGGAGGATGTTGTCGGTGGTGGGTGGTTCGTCATATTMTGCAATTCCAAGTTCCCGTTGAGTGGGAATGCACAGAACCCGAGAAACTTTTGCCCGTGATATTTTGAGCGAGCATATCATATCGTTAGGGGCATCCATGTCCCCCATGATTCCATGGCTGTCGGGGTGAAACTCACATGTTTACCAGTATTGTTGTACGTACTTTAATGGTACGCCGGTGTCAGCAAGAGTTAGGGCGGGAAGGAGAATACAGTTCTTGAAGAATAACCAAATTATAGTGTTTTAATGGAGAAAGTGATGAACACTCAAGAATGAATTATAAACAATAAAGAACAGTCTTGAGCGTCAAAGATTTCACTATATTGGTAAGAAAAACGTAAAAGAGACATTTAGTACAATAGGCCTAATCACCTATTTATACTAGTAAACTAATTAGAAGATAACTATCTAATGAGACTTTCTAGCTAATCTTCTATTAATAGATAATGTTTATCTAAACTATTGATAAGCTATAATATTAAGATAAACTTGAAGTGTAACTGTCGACTTGTCATCTCCAGCTGTCTTCCATGGTATGAAGAATCATCCTTATCTTTAAATCTTCATCGTATGCCTCTGGATGAATTGCTGAATAATTCTCTAAGTGTTGTTGACTAGAGGGGCGATGAAGATGCTCTTTCCATCGCATCCCTCGTTGTTCATCGGCCCTCTGGTTGTTCTCCAAACTTAGCCAATTCTGCCTTGATGTCTTTATCGGTCTTTTGGTTCTTCATCACTTATTTTTTGTCATTACTTTTTCACTTTATGAATTATGGGGTTTAACAGGATATAAGGGTGGCAATTGTATGTGTGTGTTATATAATATAACTCTTACTATCATATCCCTTAAGATTACTGTGGTCTGGAATCTTTATTTCTTTGTGATTTAAAGATTTAGGATCAGAGTTCTTATTGGAAATCATAGTCTGAATGTTATAAAGAAGGGGATAACAGGTTTGGCCTGAAACTTTATATAAACCT
>NW_020203700.1:4737-11484 GCF_001531365.2 Cynara cardunculus var. scolymus | reverse complement strand
ATATGAAAGGTTATGTTGTACAAAGTTTTGGTATTTTTTTTACCCTGCAATAACATAAATAAGGTAACTGACTAGACTTTTCGGTCTAACCCTCGTTTTGTAATTTTAAATATGTATTGCAGGAGGTACGGACGGTAAGGGGAAGGGGAAAATGTGATATGTTCCTATATGCATTTCTACATGAAGATTTGTCTATGATGTATAGTTTTGATTGATGAACATTGATTAGTACAAGATATGTATTTTGAATTTTTGGGGCATGTATTCGGTTTGGTAATTTCTTGTAGTAAGGGACCTGAGTAATGTATAAACATGTATTTCCTGTATGAAGTATGTGTTACATGCAATGTATGAAATGGGGTGTTGGAGAAAGTGGTATCAGAGCATAAGTTTAAGGGATTTAGGTATTTAACAGCATGATACCTAGACTTAAACTGTTTTATTGCATGTTAAGGGTCCCGGACATAGTTAGCTCCATTGGAAATAAATATGATGGGTTGAAAGAACAGTGTGTAAGGTAAATTTCAATTACATCTGGCCAATGTAATTATTAATTTACAGGTACACATCTGAACTTAAATACTTAATTATATTTGGGAATGTAAATTCGTGATTATTAACACTAAAATCTGCAGATGTCTAGCCGAACTAGAAGATCTGAAAGAACGGCTCGTCCAGAATCTGAAGAAAGGGAAGAGTCACCTGTTAATCTCCCGACTGGCACATCTGAAATTAGAGGTCGAGGAAGACCAAGGGGACGAGGCAGAGGAAGAAGCCAGTCTCTAGTTAGAGGTCAAATTGGAATTCATTCTGAACCTGAAGAATCCCATTCTGGGAATGTTCAGGAGAGATTGGTGCCACATCCTGAATATGTAACCAGGGATATGTTGGCAGAAGAGATGGGAAAATTGCGGAAAACTCTGAATTCTATCATGGGGATACCAGCCAGGGTATAAATAGAAAGAGTATAAGTTTGTCCTTCGGTACTGGTTACTCATAACAAAGAAGGAGATATTAAAATGTTTTTGGCATGTAAGCCACCAACATTTTCTGGAGAAAGGGATCCAGTAAAAGCTATGTGCTGGATCAAGGAAATGGAATCTGTGTTCAACACCATTAGGTGTCCGGAAACAGATAAAGTACGATTTGTTGTTTCATTTCTGAAATCAAATGTTGTGTTTTGGTAGGAAGTTGAATCATCGGCCAAAACGGATGTTTTACAAACATTATCTTGGACAGAATTTGTAGACCGATTCAAGAACCAGTTTTGTCCTAAGACGGCAGTTAGACAAATGGAGGAAGATTTCCTAAAGCTGGAACAGGGAAATGAGATGGTTCGAGAGTATACAGAAAATTTTATTGAATACTCTCGATTTGCTGAACACTAAGTTTCAATAGAATCCAGGAAAATAGAAAGGTACATTTTGGGGTTTGAAACCCTCAATCACAGAGTTTGTTATTGCTATGAACCCTAATACCTTTTCGTTGACGGTAGATGCGGCCGAAGTGACCGAACGAAATAAGAATCGGCAGCCAGAAGGAAAAGTTGTAGAGAAAAGAAAGTAGGATGGGCCTTCATCTTTTCGAGGGCCGAAAACTGTAAGATATGATAACAAACCCGAGCAGAAGGTCGGTGAGAAAGTTTGCACATAATGCCGACAGATACATCAGGGTGAGTGTAAGACAGACCCAAGAAAGTGTTATAAGTGTGGTAAAGCAGGCCATCTGTCCAGAAGTTGCCCAGCTAACCGAAGGTGCTTTAATTGCAATTCTCTGAATCATATTCGACCAAATTGTCCCTTGTTGAGAACTCCGCAGTTAACAATGGGGAGTAATGCGTCGGGAACTCGGGGAAGACCTACAATAAACAGAGGAGGGCAAGGAGGGGCACGAGGACGGTCCTTCCAAATGACTAAGAACGAGGCAGAGGCATCGCCAGATGTAGTAACAGGTACTTTCCTTCTGAATTCAATACGTGCTAAGGTGTTATTTGACTCTGGTGCAAACTTTTCGTTTGTATCACCATTGTTTGCTCAAACTGCATGTTTGGATTCTGTGATACTTTATGATGAATTAGTAGTTGATACAGCTAATAATCAGGAAATTATTACAAGTGTGTTCAATAACTGTATTATTGTTATTGAGGGTTGAGAACTTCCGATTCGGTTATTTCCTATGCCGATGAAGGAATTTGATGTAGTAGTTGGTATGGATTGGTTGGCAAGGTATTAGGCTAGTATTATTTGTAATCAGAAAATGATCATAATTACTCTGCCAGATCAAGGAACAGTTGTTATTTATGGTAACCGTCAGAATCACCATACCAGTATTTTGACAGTAATAAAGGCTCAGAAAAGCATTCGAAAAAGGTGCCAGGGATATTTGGCATACGTAATTGATATGAAGAAAGAGAAGAGAAAAGAGGAATTGATTCCGATTGTTAGTGAATATCCAGAAGTCTTTCCAGAAGACTTATCTGGATTACCACCGGAAAGTGTCATTGAATTCCGAATTGAGCTTGTACCAGGGGCTGCACCAGTAGCAAAGGCACCATACCGGTTAGCTCCATCTGAATTGAAGGAATTGGTTGCACAATTGAAAGATTTAACTGACAAAGGATTTATTAGGCCCAACACTTCACCTTGGGATGCTCCAGTCTTATTTGTCAAGAAGAAAGATGGGTCTATGCGAATGTGTATAGACTATCGTGAATTAAATAAGTTGACAATCAAAAATAAATATTCTTTACCAAGGATTGATAACTTGTTCGACCAATTGGTGGGAGCAAGTTATTTCTCCAAGATTGATTTAWGGTCAGGGTATCATCAGCTCAAAGTCAGGGAAGAAGATGTTGCCACAACAGCATTCAAAACTAGGTACGGGCATCACGAATTCTTAGTTATGTCATTCGGCTTAACTAATGCGCCTGCAGCCTTTATGGATTTGATGAATAGGGTATGTAAGCAATATCTTGATAAATTCGTTATTGTGTTTATCGATGATATTCTTATATACTCTAAGACTGAAAAGAGCATGCAAAACATCTTCGTCTGATATTAGAATTATTGAAGAGAGAAAAGTTGTACGTAAAGTTATCTAAATGTGAGTTCTGGTTAAGAGAAGTCCAATTCCTGGGTCACGTCATCTCAGAATCAGGGGTAAAAGTTGATCCACCGAAAATAGAAGCAATTCCAAGATGGGAAGCTCTGAGAAATCCTTCTGAAATCCGAAGCTTTTTGGGATTGGCTGGCTATTACCGTAAGTTCATTCAGGATTTTTCTAAGATAGTTGTGCCATTGACCAAATTGACTCGGAAGAACGTTAAATTCAAGTGGGAAGGAGAACAACAAGAAGCTTTTCAACTGTTAAAAGATCATCTTTGCAGCGCACCATTATTAACTCTACTAGATGGATCTGAAGACTTTGTGGTTTACAGCAATGCTTCAAAGTTAGGGTTAGGATGTGTTCTGATACAGAGAGGAAAAGTGATTTCTTATGCCTCAAGACAGTTGAAAGATCATGAGAAGCAGTATCCAACTCATGACATGGAATTAGCTGCAGTAGTGTTTGCTCTGAAAATTTGGAGACATTATCTTCTGGGAACAAAGTGTCAGATTTATACTGATCATAAGAGTTTGCAACAGTTGTTCAGTCAGAAAGAAGTAAATATGCGACAGCGTCGGTAGATTGAACTGGTTAATGACGATGATTGTGAAATCCTCTACCACCCAGGAAAAGCTAATGTGGTAACTGACGCTTTGAGCAGGAAAGAAAAGAGCGGAACTGTTAAAGTTGTGGCAATGAGAATGAATTTGGTTCCTGATATTCGTAAATAAATTCAGAGATATCAACAAGAAGCTATGAAAGAAGAAATTGTTAAGACAAAAAGGTTGGGTAAGATGATTTCAACCTTGGAACCAAATGATGAAGGACTAATGTGCTTTCAAGGGCGAATTTGGGTACCGTGTTTTGGAGATATCCGGAACACTATATTAAATGAAAGTCATAAGTCCCGATACTCTATTCATCCAGGTACCAATAAAATGTATAGAGATTTGAAACCTTCTTATTGGTGGCCCGGGTTGAAAAAGGACATAGCTAAATATGTGGAACAGTGTCTGATATGTTTATAGGTTAAGATTGAACACCAGAAGCCGTATGGAAGTCTTCAATCTTTAAAGATACCTGTATGGAAGTGGGATCACATTACAATGGATTTCGTCATGAAATTGCCTCGAACTCCAAAGGAGTATGACGCAATTTGGGTAATTGTTGATCGTCTGTCTAAATCTGCTCATTTTCTGCCAATAATAGAGAAGTACTCTTTAGAAAAGCTAGCGCAGATTTATATCAAAGAAATTGTAACCAGACACGGTGTTCCATTGTCTATTGTCTCTGATAGTGATAGTCGGTTTACTTCAAAGTTCTGGGAAGGATTGCAGAAAGCTTTGGGGTCTGAAATCCGACTAAGTACAGCTTATCATCCGCAGACTGATGGGCAGAGTGAAAGAACTATCCAGACTCTCGAAGATATGTTAATAAGTTTTATTATTGACTTCAGGGGATCGTGGGAAGATCATTTGTCGTTAATAGAGTTTGCGTATAACAATAGTTACCATTCCAGCATCCAAGCGGCACCGTATGAAGTGTTGTATGGACGTAAATGCCGAACGTCATTGTGTTGGAATGAGGTGAGTGAAAGACAGTTGATGGGTCCTGAAATTGTCCAAGAAACTTCTGAGAAGATCRAGCAAATCCGCAAAAGAATCAGAACATCACAAGATCGTCAAAAAAGTTATGCCGATAATCGTCGAAAGCCGATTGAATTTGGTGTAGGTGATTTTGTGATGTTGAAAGTTTCGCCATGGAAGGGTGTCGTTAGATTTGGAAAGAAAGGAAAGCTCAGTCCGAGGTATGTGGGGCTGTTTAGAATATGTAAGTGAATTAGGCCAGTAGCATATCAGTTAGAGCTGCCAGAAGAACTGAGTCTGATTCACAACACTTTTCATGTATCGAATCTGTGGAAATGTTTAGCTGGTCCAAATCTAGCTATACTGATGCCAGATATTGAATTAGACAGTAAGTTGAATTTTATGGAAACACCGGAAGCCATTATTGATCAAAAGATCAGGGTGTTGAAAAACAAAGAGATAAGCCTGGTTAAGGTTCAGTGGAAGTTTCACAAAGGACCAGAAGCAACATGGGAATTGGAGTCAAAGATGAGATCAGAATACCCTTAGCTCTTTAATTAAAGGAATTTCGGGACAAAATTCTTTTGAGGGGTGGATGATGTGATAACTGGATCTTGGTTATCACCTGAGGTAAATATWATGTGATTATTTGTTATGTGTTTACCTGACAGCATGATAAATTGTTATATTTAATCATGCTAGTATGTGAAAATATGTATAATGTAGATGCATGAATAGGATTATGTGTATATGTGGATGCACATGTATGTATGATATATATATATATATGTGTGTGTGTGTGTGTGTGTGTGGATATGCATGCATGTATATGCATATGTGCATAAGTATATATATATATATATATGGTTAATTGATGGATGTATGAATGCATGCATATATGTGAGGATGGCGGTTTAGCCGGCTTACCCTCTTTTGAAAAGTATATAAGGAGGGTTTGAGGCCTCCATCATTTTCTTCTTACCATTGTTAGAAAGTAAGTGTGCGATTTGAGAAGAAGAAGTGTTGACCGAACTTTAAATCTAAGCTTTTCAAAAGACTATTTTGCAAAAGGCTTTCAAGGTGAGTGGTTTAATTGCTTTGAAAACTCTTTACAATTGCTTAAATTGATTGTATAGCTTTTATTTGAACTTGATGAATGCTGTCCGGATTAGACTAAACCGGACAAGGGATGAGCGGTTTAGTCATAAACCGGGCAAAGGTTGGGTGATTTAAGCCCTAAACCGGATAAAGCATGAGTGATTTATAAATAAACGCTTGGTGAGTGTTGTCTGGATTAATCTTAAACCGGTTAAGAGTCAAGCGATTTAGTCATAACTGGACAAGAGTTGGGCAATTTATAAACAGTTTATGTTAAATATTTGAACGGAGAAGTATGAATATGACCATGTGTTGACTGGATTATTTTAAATCGGACAAGCCTTGGGCGATGTATTGTCCGGATTTGTTATCCGGACAAAAGTGTTGAAATTCCTTTTAAGTGTTAAATCGGACAAGCCTTGGGTGATATGTTGTCCGGATTTGGTAAATCGGCCAAGACTTGACCAGAGATGAAGTCCGGCCAAGTCTATTTTGACCGGATTTGCATTTTGACTTGTTTTATTTATAAATGGGAATTTTGATAAAGATGATATTGAACTAGTAATTCTATTGACTGAGGTCTAAATGAAATTATTTTGTGAAATGTTTTTGATGATGAAATAAGGGAGGCATATCAAGGAGAGGTGTACCATGGGATAAGGGTGGCATATCAAGGAGAGGTGTACCATGGGATAAGGGTGCCATATCAAGGAGAGGTGTACCATGGGATAAGGGTGGCATATTAAGGAGATATATACATTTGGATATAAGGGTGGCAATTGTATGTGTATGTTATATAATATAACTCTTACTATCATATCCCTTAAGATTATTGTGGTCTGGAATCTTTATTTCTTTGTGACTTAAAGATTTAGGATCAGAGTTCTTATTGGAAATCATAGTCTGAATGTTATAAAGAAGGGGATAACAGGTTTGGCCTGAAACTTTATATAAACCT
>NW_020203700.1:0-4732 GCF_001531365.2 Cynara cardunculus var. scolymus | reverse complement strand
ATATTATTTACAAGCAGAAATTATTAGCTTGGAAGGTGAATGGTATTAATATTGTGTTCTTACTTGTTCATATATTTGTTATATATATGAAAGGTGATGTTGTACAAAGTTTTGGTGATTTTTTTTACCCTGTAATAACATAAATAGGGTAACTCACTAGACCTTTCAGTCTAACCCTCGTTTTGTGATTTTAAATATGTATTGCAAGAGGTACGGACGGTAAGGGGAAGGGGAAAATGTGATATTTTCCTATATGCATTTCTACATAAAGATTTGTCTATGATGTATAGTTTTGATTGATGAACATTGATTAGTACAAGAAATGTATTTTGAATTTTTGGGGCATGTATTCTGTTTGGTAATTTCTTGTACTAAGGGACCTGAGTAATGTATAAACATGTATTTCCTGTATGAAGTATGTGTTACATGCAATGTATGAAATGGGGTGTTACACCATCTTTGACGCATCACTATATACCACAAAATCTTCCATTCCATCTGGCAAGGATAGAATTGGTGCACTGCATAGGTTATCCTTTAACATCTGAAAGGCCTGAGCTTGTGCTTCATTCCATTCATATTTCACATTCTTCTTTGTCAGCTTTGTTAATGGAGTGGCTATACGAGAGAAATCTTGTATGAACTTACGATAATACCTAGCCAACCCAAGAAAATTTCTGATTTCAGTTGGAGTCTTTGGGGCTTCCCACCTTCAATGGCTTCAATCTTAAGAGGATCCACTTTAGTGCCTTCTTTTGAGATAACATGTCCCAAAAATTGAACCTTTCGCAGCCAAAATTCACATTTTGACATCTTAGCATACAATCTTTCTTGTTTCAGCAATTCTAAGAGTAGTCTCAAATGATGAGCATGCTCTTCTTCCAACCGAGAATATATCAAAATATCATCAATGAAGACAATCACAAATTTATCAAGATAGGGACGACACACCCTATTCATCATATCCAAGAATTGATGATTTGTTTGATCAATTGGTTGGGGCTACCTATTTTTCGAAAATTGATTTACGATCCGGTTATCATCAATTGAAGATTCGTAATAAAGATGTGTCAAAACGGCATTCCGTACACGCTATGGTCATTATGAATTTCTTGTTATGCCTTTTGGAAGAGGATACTTATTTTTTATTGTTAACTTATTCAGCTTCTGGTAATCAATGCACATTCTCATTGATCCATCCTTTTTTTACAAATAGGACTAGCGCACCCCTTGGAGAAGTACTTGGTCGGATAAAACCTTTATCCAATAATTCTTTTAATTGTGACATTAACTCCTTTAATTCAGAAGGAGCTAATCTATATGGTGCACGTGCAACCGGTGCTGCTCTAGGAAGTAATTCAATTTGAAATTCAATCGTTCGATCCGGAGGTAGACTTATCAAATCTTCTGGAAATACCTCAAGAAATTCTCTTACAACTGGGATATTCTCCATCTTTCCCTTTTCTTTCTTCATGTCAATGGCGTAGCAAGAAAACTGGCACATCCCTTCTGTACATATTTCCGAGCCTTTAAAACTGAGGTAAGGCTGGAGTAACGATCCCGTTGATCTCCGTAAATTACAACATTTCCTTTTTCTGGTAAGTCTATATGGATTATCTTTTCATTACTGATTATGTTAGCTTGGTTTTTAGCTAACCAATCCATGCCTATAATTATATCAAATTCTCTTAAAGGCAAAGGAAACAATTGTATAGGTACCTCATACCCTTCTATACTTATAGAACATTCATCTATCGTTTCCTTAACCAATACTTCACTATCATTTGTTGTTTCCACAATTAAATTCTCATTCAATGCTTTAGATTCTAAACGTGTGCAGTTAACAAATGATGGTGATACGAAAGAACGATTTTCTCCAGAGTCAAATAAAACTTTGGCACATACTAAATTAACAAGGAATGTACCTGTCATCACTATAGGATGTTCTTCCGCTTCGCCTCTCGTCATCTAAAAGGCTCTTCCCTTTGCAATTTGTTCTCCTTGTCTTATCTATCCACGACCACTTGGGTTAATATGATTTAACCACTGACCCACGACCCATTGGAACATGACCAGATCCTCGACCCCCAGAGTATCCAAATCCTCGGCCTCCCACAACACCAGACCCTCGTCCCTTAACTTGTGGACAATCAGCGTTTACATGTTGAGAGGAATTACAAGTAAAACATCTTTGCACCATTCGGCAGTCCGAGCTATATGTCCTGATTCCTGGCATTTAAAACATACCCGCGACTCGGTATTGCAATTTTCTTTGATGTATCTTATGACATTGTGTACATGCCTTATCAACAAATCTTGGAACTGGCCGATTCAAATTTTCCAAAAACCTTGGTCTACGAAAATCAGTCATTGTAGCTTCCCCTTTTCTTTTATCCCCAACCCTTTCTTGTGGTTGACGATTAATGTCCTGTTCCAGTATCTCGGCAGCATCAACTGTCGCTTGAAATGTTGTTGGGTTTCTGGATATCACATATTTTCGGAGATTGGACTTCAAACCCCAAATGTACTTCCTTAATTTACTGTTTTCAGATATGATATAAGCTTCAGCGAACCGAGATTGTTCCATAAAAACTTTCATATACTGACGAACGACATGCTTCCTTGTTCCAGACGAAGGAAGTCATCTTCTAGTTTTTGTACTACTGCTTCAGGACAATATTGCAACTTAATTTTATCACGAATTCTTCCCATAACATGGTTTTTAGAATATTTGGATCTGAACTTGATTAAGCACTCGATCTCAGACGAGATACAGCAAACATAACTTTATCTTCCTCTGCACTTTTGCTGATTTGCAGACTTAGTTCAATTTCCTTAAGCAAGCACATGGCTTTGACAGGGCCACATTCACCAGAAAATTTAGGAGGTTTACAGGCAAGAAACAATTTAATATCCCCCTTTATGAATTGAAGACGAAGTAAGGGGCACAGATGTATCTGTTGCCGGTGTACTAACTCCGACTTCTTCCTGATGGTCAGGATCCCTTATTAATTCTGGATTATTTGGGGCCGAACGTCCCAACAAATTCACCAAACTTTCTTAGAATTTTTCCAACTCAGCTGCCAGCATTTACTGGGTAATAAAACCGAAACCAGGAACATTATGTCCTCCCCTGGCTCTCCCTCTTCCACGACCAAACATTGAACTTTCTTGTGCCGATAGTTCTTGTTCCATACGAGTTTCTTGTCTAGTGTTTCTTCCTCTTCCTCGACCCCTGCTGCGATTTCGCGTTTCTATAGTCATCATATTTTCTGGGTCTTCTTCTTGGGTTACATTTCTTCTTCCCCGACCTCTTCCATAACCGGTAGAGGTTCTTTCTGAATGGTTAGGATTATCTGCCATTTCTTAGTGTACACCTCTTTCTGTCATATTTAAACATATATGATTATTCATATAAACAAAGCATGATAACACATTTATCCTCAAATCAATCCATAACTGAGGATTACATCAGTCATATGTAATCTAACTTTCTCATAATAGGTTTAGCTATAACATACTCCCATGTTCATAGTCCCAGTGAAACCTATTATCATAATTTCCATACCTCTAGTTTAAGTCTAAGTATTGTCGAATACCCATATCTCTTAAACTAAGGCTTTGATACCCACTGTAACAACCCACAATTTGGACTAACATGTATTACATAATAACCACATCTGATATCCAAACGTTATATTGTTTACAAAATATAGGCTAACAAAAACTTTGTTTAATACATATAATGTATCTAAACATAGTTGCTTAAACCTTCCCCTTACCTTTGTCTTGGGTTGTATGATGACCTGCAAAACAGATTACTCCAATAACTGAGCATTAGACCTAAAAGGTCTAGTGAGTGTTCAAAACAACTTTTATTCCAAACTAGTAGTATAGAAGCAAAGCTGTACAGACATATGTTGATGGAGACCCTACCAAAAAGAAGGGAGATGAGCATGAATGAAATATAAAGCTGGATGGCAAAATGTATAAAGATGATCCACTTACAGCAATGCATGGGCCTATGATACGCTCAAGAAGAAAGAAGATGCAAGAAGCTTTAGCCAATCTCATCATTTCAGCCCCTTTGGAAGAAATCCAAGACGTCAAGCCCAATTGGAAGAATTATCTTATGTTGTTGGGCTGATTTCTACATATTTGGACTATCCTTGAAGGCCTAAGATATCAATTTCRTTTTTYCCTTTTAATATAATGAAAAAAGTCAATAAAAAACTTATGTTAGTCATTATTATAGGAAATCCTAAGAGTTTAGGCCTTAAATAGTGTATTTAAGTTCCTTAAATTTTGTATTTAATAGGGTATAGTATTTCCCTGTAAATAGGAGACTTCTCAAGCATTTGTAAGCATCTTTTGATAAAACCAATATATTTTGTGAGGTTATTTCTTTCACTTGTTAATTCTCTTGGTTGAACGATTCGAGTCTTGCAAGACTAATAGTGCTTGCGATTCTCACTTGGCTTATCTCTAGGTTTCTTCCGCTTAGAGTGGCGCCTCGACTTTAACAACTTGACTTCTTGGTAGTCAAAGGTGTTGGATTTCACATATCTCTCATTGTTGAGTTCGGATAGCAAGGTGTTGGGTTCCTTGGAAGTATTTGTGTTTCTTCCTCTAATCTTCATTTCTGCTTTCTTTGCATTCCAAAGGCGTTGGGTTTTATATACCCTTCGTTGTTGGATTCAAGACTAAGAAGTTTGGTCCAAGGGAGTACACG
>NW_020203699.1:14216-16994 GCF_001531365.2 Cynara cardunculus var. scolymus | reverse complement strand
AGAACAGAGTAAATAAATCAAGAACACACAGTCAAGATGATGAAGAAGATGAATGCAAGAGAATTGCTTTAAAGGTTTTTCAATTCATTCAATTGAAAATTTGACGATTACAATACTTGAAGTTCACTGATTACAAAGGCCTTAGCCGCTATTTATACTAGTTCCTAACGACCTTACTAACAAGATCTTGATGGGTGAAATCATCTAAGCCATCCAAATAAAATCAATTAAGTCCTAGTCACGTGAGAAGCATATGCAGCTAATAACCATTGAAAAACAGTTGGAACATAATCTTCACAGAAGACGAAATCCGCAGACCCTTTGTGAGCCATCTCAGAGGATCTGCTGTAGTTGACTTGCATGTTCTTATTGACAAAGGACCATTTTCCAGAACCTCTGTGAGAGACATCAAAGGTTCTGTCACACTTTTACTTGATCGAATATAAGGCTTCTGTCGTTAGTCCTCTGTTGTCTTCTGTGGAAGATATTCTTTTGTCAAGACTTGCAGAATACTTTTTCTATACTTTTACAAGAGATGAAAAATGAAGCTAACAGGCTCTAACAATAAAAACTCTGTACCCTTCTTTGATGATTTTAATGAAAAATTCAAGAAAGCTTCTTGCAATGTTACCTTATGTGGTTGTTTCAATATTATGCATGCTCTATCCAAACATATTCACCACTCATCATGTCTGGTCTCTCACCCCAAGAACCGTGGATCTGGGGTGAACAATAGACAATTTGGCAATTCTTCTTCAAAGAACAATACGACCAAATCAAAAGATGCTATGGCATACTTCAAACACGCTAATGTTAAGGGACCCAATTGGAAGTGGGTACCCAAATTAAACGTTCTCTAAATGCAGAAGAAGCAGGTCCTCTATAACACATTAGAAGCCAAAAGGGAAGTTTGTCTTGTGTCCTCTGTGAAGAATGAAGARGCTTGGCTCTGGCATACCAGGTTCTGTCATCTTAATTTTCATACTCTTAACAAGCTAGTAAGGATTAATTTAGTCAAAGGACTGTCCAATATAAAATTTGAAAAATACCATCTTCGTTCAGCCTATGAAATGGGAAAACTCAAAAGGTTTTCTCATAAAACCAAGTCTGATCCTTCCTGTGATAAGCCTTTGCAAATGCTTCATGTGGACCTTTGTGGTCCTATTTCAGTGCAAAGTCTTGGAGGAAAGAAGTACATTCTGGTACTCATTGATGAATTTTCAAGATTTACTTGGGTAGAATTCACTAGAAAGAAATAGCAAGTTCCTTCTGTACTAATCAATCTTTTGAAAAGACTCCAAGTTCTTCATGGTCTTCAGGTTAGAGTACTCCGAAGTGACAATGGCATAGAGTTTAAGAATTMTGTGATTGAAGARTACCTGGCCTCTGTTGGCATCACTCACAATTTCTCAGCCCCAAGGACTCCACAACAGAATGGGGTAGTGGAGAGGAAGAACAGAACACTCGTTGAAGCTGCCAGAATATGTTGAATGCCTCTGGGCTACCAGTCTCCTTCTGGGCAGAAGTTGTCTCTGCTGTTTGCTACACACAGAATAGGTCTTTGGTGGTAAAGAAATTTGAGAAGACACCCTATCTGCTTCTCCACAACAAAAGACCAAACATCAAGTTCTTCCATGTGTTTGGGTGTAAATGCTTTGTACTAAACGATAGAGAGTCTAAAGGAAAATTTGAGCCCAAGGGAGATGATGCAATTTTCATTGGCTATGCATGGGATACTGCTTCATATAGAGCATATATTCCTAGAACTCAAATTGTGGTTGTAAGCACTAATGTGAAATTTGATGATACTTTTCAGGTTATTAAAGATAAGTTCTCTGAAGAGTTGAAAATTCAGGCCGACAAGTCACCAAATGCCACAATCACTCCAGATTTAGAACAACTCATTGCAGAGTGGTATGAAGATGACAATGAACCTGACAGAACCTCTGCAGAATCTGTAAATCAAGATCAAGATACAAGAGCTAGTCCTTCCACAACATCCATTACAGAGCAAGCACCTTCCATCTCATCATCCTCTGTAACACCTTTCACAGAAGCTTCTACACCAGAAGCTACCCAAACAGAAAGTCCTCCAGACCTCTCTTCAATCCAAGATCAAGAACATGTCCCAGACTCCGCATCTCAATCTCAATCTCAGACTCTTCAAGAAACAATATCCGCTGTTCAGCCACGACATGTTACTAAGTGGACCGAAAGCCATCCACAATCTCAAATTATTGGAGAACCTTCTGCTGGTGTAAAGACATGAGCCACTGCAAATTTTTGCTTATTTGCTTGTTTTGTAAGTGACATTGAACCAAAATCAGTGGCAGAGGCTCTGGCAGATCCCTTTTGGGTTGATGCTATGCAAGATGAACTCATTCAGTTTAACAGAAACTTTGTATGGACTCTTGTACCTCTGCCAAATGGAAAGCTTACAATAGGCACCAAGTGGATTTTTCGCCACAAAAAGGATGAACAAGGTGTGGTGGTGAGAAACAAGGCCAAACTAGTTGCCAAAGGGTATTGCCAAGAGGACGGCATCGACTATGAGGAAACCGTTGCCCCTGTTGCAAGACTAGAAGCAATTTGCATGTTTCTGGCATATGCTGCTCACAGAGGGTTTAAGGTGTTTCAAATGGATGTGAAGTCAGCCTTCTTGAATGGCAAAATCAAAGAAGAAGTCTATGTCAAGCAACCACCTGGGTTTGAAAGTGAGAAGTAACCTAACCATGTCTATTTCCTAGACAAAGCTCTGTATGGCCTCAAACAGGCTCC
>NW_020203699.1:4793-13096 GCF_001531365.2 Cynara cardunculus var. scolymus | reverse complement strand
TTGAAGAAGCACATAAGTCTTTTCATCACATAAGTCTTTTCAGAGATCCTCTGTGATAACTCTCAGAGGCTCTTTGAACAGGTCCTCTGTCGATACTTTCTTCTTAGGATTTTTAAATGTTTTTTTTCTTTTGGGGAGCCATGGAAGCTGGCTTCAAGGGGGAGTTTTTAAATTGAAAATCAAAACCTCAGAAGATGCCAAAACTTTTTGAAGTATCTTGATCTCAGAGGTCAGCTCATCAGAACCTCTGACGCTTCTATTAGAGGCTCCATGGGTCTGAACTGAGCAAGTGCTCATCTCTCTGAGAAATTTCAAACCGTTTAGGTATACAAAGGTGTAACATGTTAGAAGGCCCCGCACATATCACAGAGGCTCTGTTACCCTTAGGTCTCTGACAAAACTCTCTTCTATAGTTTTGTATTATTGATATGGTGTGTGTGGTTCTGTAGATAAGGGTTAAAGTTGACAACGTGCGTGTCAGAAACAGGGGCGCACGTCATCAATCGTGCGTCTTCCCAACACCACGTGACATATTTTGATTCGTCTCTCCCATAAGCCACTCATCACGATATATAGCCAAATAAACGGTTCACTTTCAAAATTCTTCACTATAAATACTCTTCCCCCATCATAAACCCCTACACTTCTCTAAATACTCCAACGAATCTTCCTGCAAAATCTCAAGCTTTCAAACAACCTGCAACTATGTCTTCTAGCTCAGCATCCACCTCCACTCAATCCGAAAACAACCCAAGCAATGATGAAGTGAACCAATCTCAAGCACTGACCTCTCATGCCATATCTTTCTTACAGAATTGATATGAGAAAGTGATGCTGGTAAGGAAACCTAACAACTACTACTTCGCTCCATCCTCAAATGGCTTCCCTGAATACACTTATCCACTATTGGAATTCCTTCGCAACCACCCCATCTATTACGCACTCACTGCAACAAAACCTACCCCTGAAACCTATCTCACCCAATTTTTACTCAGTTCTTACATCTGCACCATGAAAGATGTTGGATTAAGCATAATAGGCTATGCGTCACACCCAATAGTCAAATCCCTCGTACCAATGGAGATGAATGTCGAGACCCTACGTGTTGCCTTGCACCTACCTACTCTGGACGATCTTCATTTGGATGCCTTTGCACCAACTCCATTAGATGCGGAATTGATCGAATTCCTCGAATTCCACTCATACACGGCAAAGACGAAAATCGTCAAACGGACTGAATTCAAGAGGAAGGGCCTTCCTCCTATGTGGAATACTCTGTTTTCAATCATCAATTGTTGCTTAACGGGGAAGGTCGGCAGCCATGATCAAGCATCTCATGCCATGCTCTCCATAGTCTATGGARTATACTTCAACTTGCCCCTGGATTGCGCRCAACTCATCTTTGATGATATGGTGGGCCTAATAAAAAAGAAATGTGCTACTCAACGGGGTGAGAAATCGAAGGTAAAAGCACAGAAGAAAGCCAAGGAAGACCTCAATCACCCAAACTTATTCTTATAGAGGTTCTTCGGCTAGGTCTTTGGAGACATGATTGCAGAGAAGCTGCCCTCTACAGAGCCGAATGATCGTTTATACCCAATGAAGGAGTTTCATCCAACAGAGCATAAGCTAGGCTACAGAAGCCCGATGCCATTATCGAAAGCTATACTCAAGTACCTTAGCAAGGGAGATAGGAAGGCTTATAGACGTGGATACAAGAGGCCAGAGCCGGTCCCTGAAACCCCTCCACGAATAGGTATCCCCGTAGGTGAGAAAGTGCACAAAATGAGAGTTGAGGGAAGAATGGAAGAGCCTGCAGAGGCAAGGGAGCTGAGTGAGGAAGGACCGAGAGTAGTTAGTAGTCCCCCACGAAGGCCAAATAAGTCTAAGAAGACTCATAAGGATGTCGATCCTTCTGAGAAAAAGAAAGGGAAAAAGAGACCCGTAGAAGAAGAGAGTCCAAACAGTCCTCTGCCAAAACCCAAAAAGAAGAAATCAAAGAAGGCCCAACCCACAGAGGTTGAGGTCACAGAGGCCGAAATTCAAGAAGGCCCGGCAGAGGCTGTACCTAAGCGTAGAAGGTTGCGCATGGTTGTCGAGAAGAGTCCCCCACTGAGCAAATCCAAGATATAATATTCGATCTTCGACAGAGTTTTACAGTGCCCACAGAGGTGGCAGACTTGGGGACAGAAGTTGTATTAGACAACGAAGAGGAAGAAGTGGAGTTAGATGAGGGTGAAAAAGATGCCGAAGGCACACTTCCAAGCCCCCTGCCAGTGCAACCCACATGGCTAGGGACCCTGTTCTAGAGGGAACCCCTATTGAAGAAAGCGTGCACATATAGAACCCTGAACCGACCAACCTCGCAGAGGACATTCTTTCGTCCTCTATCGAATGCACAAACCGGGAACCCTATTCTACTCCATCATCCTCTCAAAAGGTTGGTAGTTTTATCAAAAGAGTCCGTTCGCCCAAGGACTCGACACAACCAAGAGAGGCATCCATTGCCCCTCCACACGTGAGTGAACCACCCAGTCATGCTTCAGAGGCATGAGAGAGAATCATCGAGGCTGTGGGTCTAGAACGCCCAAAGTCTCCACTCAATCCCTCTGCCGAGTTAGGCTCTGAACCTATTAGGCACGAAATCGATAGAACACTGGTAGGCTCTCCAATTGGGGATGTCCGAGGATCTGGTGGAAGTCCCCGAGATGACAACGCCAAATCGGTCACTGAGGGCGCCTTACACTCCAAGGCTACTAGGTCACCATGTGTTGGTGATCTAGGTTCCCCGAGTRCCTATGTGAYGAAGGAGGAGTTDCAAACCTTCGCCACAGAGGTATTCCAGAGGTTGGATGAGTTGAAAAGCTTGTTCTCCTCCTCTTCGGCAACAGAGGCACTTACACCTCTAACAGAGGCTCTGAAGGAGTTGACTTCTACAACTTCTGAACTCAAGGTGACCTTATCAGCCCTTCAGAGCTCTGTCCTCAAAAAGGATGATCTCACAGAAGCCTTCAGCGTGCTGTCTCTCAATCCTTCTTCCATCAACACACTAAAGACAGAACTGACAGAGGTCGCCACACAGTACGCTGCAGACATAGTTTCCGCCGGCTACATGGACTACTCCACCTTCAAGAATGGAATCAAAGAGATGTTCTCCTCTGTGATCACTTTAGGCGTCGACTCCTCATCCTCCAGGGCTAACATTAACCATCTAGCCACTCGCAGAGAGCTAGACGCAATGGTTGAGGCTCTCGGAGAGACCGCACGGAAACACCACGGCCATCTTCTCAAAGAGGCCCGAGCTACTAACGAATCCATCAAAGACTGCACGAAGCAACTCATCAAAGAAGGTCACTCATTCCGAAATGAAATCTATCGTTGCATCTCTAAAATGAAATGGGCCACCGAGATTGATATCAACACCGCTACTCTGAATGCTGCAATGGTAATAGAAAAGATGGAGAAGGTGGCCTCCAGAGTTCTCAGGCGCTTGAAGAAGGCTCCCCTCACCTCGTGCAAGACAAAGGCTACTCAAATCCATGATGATCAGGGAGGCAATGACCCTGAAAATCATGAGGGGAGAAGAAGTCAGAGCCAAAGAAATCAACCTCTGCCAAACCACTGAAAATAGTGGATTCTACTGCAGCCCTATTATTCAAAGAAAAATCTCCAGAGCCTACGGGGAAAGGCAAGGGTAAAGTGGAAGAGGGGTCGCCAAAGAAAGGGTCTAGCTCTGACACACTGGAGGAGATTAATGAAGATGAATATGACGACCCTGATCTGGTTCAAGCCTCAAGGCGTCTCTAGCAGAGGCTCGGATGAAGAAAGGCAGAGCTCCCAGCCCCAAAGTCGGAGAAGGCTCTTCCAAACTAGCCAAGATACCTGAAGAGACGTCCACGGGTACGTTCGACGCTCTGTTAGGAATAGTCAAGCCAATCCTACCAGAGGGGTCTACCCAAAGGCCTATACTCGAAGAAGACACCAGAATGCCAGAGTCTGCCACAGTGGTGAGGGTCTCTAAAATTATTGATTCAATGAACAAGATTCTCATGCAGAAGATGCGTACAGAACCCGTAACCACTGTCGAAGAGATTTTGCGGTGGCGTTACTCATCCACGGACACAGAGCCCCCTTATAATCCAGAGCTAACTGGCATGCCCTCTGTAGAAGCAAAGTTTCACTTTTCTAAACTCACCAAGCCACCAGTGCAGGTCTTCTCAGAGCACGTTATTTGCTCAGTAGAAACCATCTCTCCACGCACCATGCTGAAGAAGACCGTGCTATACACTCAATATACGGTGAAGAGGGATGATGGCAACCTCTACACTTTTACAGATGCTGACCTCCATAATCTGTGCGTATTTGATCTAATCTTCTTGCACAAGATCCTGAACAAGTACATGGAGAGGAGGTCAAGCTACTCGATTTCTCTCAGAAGGCTGATAGAGGTGATGCACGCCCAAGTCAAATTCTACAGCCAGAAAGACTTCGATATTGCTATGAGGTTGGCCCAGCCAGAGCTGAAGATTACTCCTCCAAAGAACAGACCCATTTGGCTGCATAGGTTCCATCCCAAAACTATTATCCACAATCCCATCTTTGGGTTTGTTTTCTTAGACAAGGATGAAATTCTAAGATTCTTCGTTCCGAAAGAGGCGCATAAGTATTCAACAGAGTCCTTCGAATGGGTGTTCAACTTGGTGGTGGCAGAGGTGTAGAAAGGGCGAATAAGGGCGGATGAAGTAACGGACCTTCTAGAAACCATCAAAATACAAGTCTTATTCAGGGAATGGATCTTCAAGGTCTACAAGACTGTCAAGACTGATTTGCAATTTGGTGTAGATGATTATCCAGACTTTGCTGTTGAATAAACTTTGGTAATAGTATAGGCCTGCACAATTTTTATTTCTTTCAATATTATAATTTTTTTGAAGAGGATGAGTTTAATCTCCTCTTGTATCTTTCCTTAAGTCAAATCTTGCACCCAACTGTCCACAATTGCTTTTTTATACTTAGGGGGAGATTGTTAGCTCCATTATTCATATCTTGTAAAAGTATAGAAAAAGTATATTGTAAGTCTTGACAGAAGGTTATTTCCACATAAGACAACAGAGGACTAGCAACAGAAGCCGTTTGATCTAACAAGTGAAAAGTGGCAGAACCTCTGATGTGTCTCACAGAGGTTCTGGAAAATGGTCCTCTGTCAAAAAGAACACGCAAGTCATTTACAGCAGAGCCTCTGAGATGGCTCACAGAGGGTCTGCGGATTTGGTCTTCTGTGAAGTTTATGTTCTATCAGTTTTTAAAGGTTGTTAGCCGCATGTGCTTTTCACGTGACTAGGGAATATTCGACTTTATTTGGACGACTCAGATGAAGACACGCGTCAAAATCTTGTCACTAAGGTCGTTAGGAACTAGTATAAATAGCGGATAGGACCTTTGTAATCAGAGGTGCTTCCTGTATTGTAATTGTCAAAATTTTCAATTGAATCAATTGAAAACCTTTGGAGCAATCTTCCTGCATTCATCTTCTTCGATGAAACTATGTGTTCTTGGTGTGTTTAGAATTTCTAATCACTTACTCTATTTTGCTCTTATTATTATTTCCGCTGCACTTCAATTGTTTTAGAGCTTATATAGAGTATTAGATCAATACCAAAGTCGAATTCAGATCCTACATTGGACAAGGTTGCTGAGCTGAATATTCAAGAAAAATATCATCAATGTCATCAACAATAGTACCAATTGCAATGTTTTGAGCAGGAATGGATTGATCACGATCTTCTGCTCCATCATTATCATCATCCTGATCATCATCACCAGAATCTGCCTCATAATCAGATTCAGTAGCTTCCGAACTTGAAGAAGTTGAGGAAGTACTGACAGTTGGAGTACTTTGCTGATCAGACGCTCCCCCCGCCTGTTCACCCCTCTCAAATTCTTTTTCTCTCAACTTAGTTCCCTATTCAGGTAACCCCTGTTCCTGAACTCTATCTTCTATTTCTAACTGTTCTCTCAGATCTGAGGCATGGGGTAATCCGTGGGCAAGTTCAATCGGTTCTGGTTGGGCTATTAGATCTATCACTCGCCTATAATCTATTACGCACTGAGCGGTCTGATCAGCTAAGGCGATAAGTTCTGATGGTACTGGCATTATAGAATCCAAGTCTTCCACTTCTGTATGCTGTCGAATTCTGGTCATGGTGAGTGTCGGCCCTTTTTCAGAATTTGGTCTGGCCGGAATATCTTCGTTAGCATTCATCATAGCCTTGATAAACTGTTGTAGAAACCTCTGAAATGGCACAAACTTTCGAACTTTAGATGGGAATCTTTTTGCATTGACCAGCTCTACCAACTCATTCCATATGACTAAAGCGTAATCATAGTTTCTTGAGAAGACGATACCATGAAAGAATTTAAGGAATGAGCTACTACAAGTATCTATGCCCGCTGTCTTTGACGTCAGGCATCTATTCAGAATTGAGAATAACAAGTGCCATATTGAAGGTAGGAATCGTCTTTTGAATTGAGTTGGATTATTCAATTTTGCCGAGTATCCTAGACGTTTGATGTCCAAGCACAATTGTTCATCTGATATAAAGTCTTCAAAACCAGTAGAGCCTGGTCCGGGCAGACGAAGAATTCTTCTTAGACGTTTCAATGTCAGGCGACTGACATATTCGTCAACTTCTCCTTCAAAGTAAATGGTGTCCCCGTCTTTTTTCAAAATGAGTGTGCTCCAGAATTGTTGCAAGTACACCATCTGAAAAGGTGTATTTGCATATAAAGAATATGATATAGGATGGACTTTCAGGATTTCTAGAATGATCGGGTATTCGGCTGGCATAGCAAAAGAAAAGACATGGTAATTGGGTTTTATGTCAAAATATTTTATTTGAGAGAAAAGGGTTTCTGATGGGATAGGTTGGTTGGGCGGGTGAATAGGAATATTATCAAATCTGACGAAAGGAACATGAGATTCCTCGTCAGATTGATGTCGCTGTTCCGCCATTAACCTGTAAAAAAAATCTAAAATATTAAAAACCATTTTATTAAAACAAAATATAACACAAAAAAAAATTAAACTCTAAAAAAATTAAAACAATTAAAAAAATTAGACATGAAAAATAATTAAAACCTCAAAAACTAATACCAACACTTAGAAAAAAAAAAGAAACAAGTTGACCGGATTAGAAGTCCGGACAACATATGAACATTCTAACACTTAGAAGAAAAAACAATTGTGACCGGATTAGAAATCCGGACAACAAAGCATTCAAACACAAAAATTACTAAGTCAAAATGAAAAGGAATTAAATCGGACAATCATCAACCGGATCAATCCGATCACCTTCTCCGGTGAAAAATCCGTTCAACACACAAAAATTCACACACAGTAAAAATTTCAAAATAAAAATCAAAATACACACTAAACGATAAAAATACAAACAAAACGATCAAAATACACACAAAAAGAAATCGAAATACACAAAATACACAATCAAACCAAGATAAAACCGTTTTTATTTATGTTTATTGTTTTATTATCCATTTTCAGATTCGATTATGAAGGTAATATGAAGATTATGTCCAATCAGTCTAGAAGTTCAATATAAATCCATACGATCAAGGTATATGAATAAGAAATCAAATAATGTAGACCTTGATTAGCAAAGATGGAATAGTAGAATAGATTGACAGAGTAGAACTTGAACGATGAACCAGAGTTGAGCAGAGATGACGATGAATAGTTAAAGGAGATAGAAAGTAAAAAGTAAAAATGAGTCGACTATTTATAGTCAAAGTCAAAAACCGTTCAGATTCTAAATCGCTCAAAGCTTATCCGGATTAGAATAAATCGGTCAAGAGGTGTCCGATTTATGAGATGATGTGAGTCCTATTTCACTTATCAATCTTCATTTCTTCATAACAATCATGGCAGAATCTTGATATTGCATTAAGATCATCAAAAACAATGTAGAGAGAAAAAGTCAATCCTTATATTTCAGTCAAACCCCTCAATACGTATGTAATCTTACAATTGAGCTCTTCTTACACTAATTACAAAGACTTAACCATATTTATAAGGTCAACCTAACAAAGACAAGTCAAAGTCAAATTTCTAAAAGAAAAGTCAAACATGTTGACTTTTTACAATTATAGACGATATTTAACTTTCAAGACGAATACAATTAATACTGATTTCTCAGTCCTAACATTCTCCCCCTTTGTATTCAGACTTGAAAGAAAATTCTGCGCTTTAAGTACTTGTTTGAACTTTAAAACTGTATGCACAATATGTC